>NW_025381793.1:918-6143 GCF_016433145.1 Gracilinanus agilis | reverse complement strand
TGATTGAGGGTGTGGACTCGAAACTACCACACCAATGCAACTACCAACAATTTGGAAATTGGTCTTGATCAAGGACACATGACAAAACTAGTGGAAATGTGCATCGGCCATGGGTGGGGGTAGTGCAGGGGGTGAAGGGGAAAGGAGGAGCATGAATCATGTAACCATGTTAATAATGAATATTAATAAATGTTTGGAAAAAAACATTAGACTACCATAGTCATTTGCTCCTCTGTATTCCTGTTGAATCCACTGTTATCTGCCCTTGTGTGTAAGCTGCCAAGTCAAGCAGACAAGGTGATGTTACCCAAACTGCCCCTTGGGTTTACCACTTATTGGTTCCTCTGTGGTATTTGCTTTTCCAATCTTAATCAGCTTAATTAATGAGACAGCAGCTAGAGAAGTCAGAGAACTTCCAACATTGCTTTTTTTTTTTCCTGGGTATTTTTTTTGTTGGGGAGTTCAGTGATGGCTTTTACAAATTATTTCACTGTTAGGATTATTTAGTATATTATCTCCCTTTCTCTTGATCTGTACATTTATATTTTAATATAAAGAAACATTATAAAACATTTTAAATAAAAATATATTTCATATTTTTAAAAAATACTCACCAATTTCACATAGATTACCTGTTTTGCTGACATAAAATTAGGGAAAACCACACCTACTTATTGATTTAATTTCATCTACATTGGTGGCACCTTCACCTTTTCTTTTTTTTGAAACTATCAAATTAACCAATGTTTTTTCTATTTTTCCCATGAAACCAAGTCTTTTTTAATTTCTTTATTCAATGGTTTTATACTTTCAGTTTTTAAAATTTCTCTTTTGATTGTAAGGATTTCCATTTTAATATTGAACTGATAATTTTAACTTGTTTAATTTCTAGCTTTTTGTTTGTATGCAAAGTTTATTGATTTGTTTTCTCTCTTTTGTTAATTTGCATGTTTAGAGATACAATTTATCCCCTAAATAGCACTTTGAATGCATTCAACAAATTTTAGAATGCTATGTGATATTGTCATTCTCTTTAATTATTGGAATTTTTGATTATTTGTATAATTTGTCTGTGACCTAATCATTCTCTATGTATTAGATTTTTAATTTGAAATTAATTTTCAAGGTATACTTAGATACACCTATGTAGAAAGCTATTTTTAGAACATCCTATTTTTCTGAATTAGGTTGTGAAGATTTTATGTGTGGCAAATTTCTGTGATACTGTCATGTATAAGTGAGAAAAATCATATTCCTTTCCTCCTCCCACTTACTATTCTCCAGAAATCTGTCACATCTATTTTTTTCTAAGAATCTATTCATTTTCTTAGCTTATTATGTTTTAATATTTTTGTTAGTTTTATATTGTTCTGAAAGGTGAAATATGAGATCCCTCATTAGTAGGAACCTCACTATTTCTTCCCATAACATTTGACTTTTCATTTAAGAATTTAGATTCTATGACATTTGGTACATATATGTTTTAGTACTCATATGACTTCATATGTTTTAGTACTCATATGACTTCATTGTTTATAGTGTCTTTAACAAGATATAGTTCCATGCCTCTCCTTTTTAATTAAGTCTTTATTTTATTTAGACTCAAATCACGATTATTACCCCTACCTATTTTACTTTAGCTGAAGAATAATATTTCTTTCCAGCCTCTTATTCTGATTCTGTGTATCTTTCTCTTTCAAGTATGTTTCTTGTAAACATCATCCATTTTGTTGTCCATTTATATCTTATGGATGTCTTCATCCCATTCACATTCACAGGAATAATTGTTGTTATGTTTTTTATTCCTTTTTTTTTAGATCTTTCTTTACCTTTTAATGTTCAGATTTTTCCATGGTCCTGTTTTCAGTGTTAGTTGTCTGGGTCTGCAAATTATGTTTTTTTTGATCTGAGGAGATCTGTGGTCACTGTTGTCCTAGTCATTTTTTCTTATTTTTAATCACTAAGGACCTTTATTCCTCTGCCCTTATAAGCACTAGTATTCCTTTGAGATGGAGAACCATGTTTTGGTCCCTTATTCTCTTGAAATTCTAAGGACAGTGCTTCTTTCTTCCTTGTATCTGTGATCAGAGGCCTTCTTTCATCATGATCAAACACAGGTGCTTCTTTTCCCCTCTAGAAGTATGAACCAGAACTGTATCACAGCAATAGAATTGCTAATGAATACCAGATCTGCTCAGTGACAAGGAAGAGACCCCTGTAATCTTACCATTTCTGGCCTATGGGCTGTTGAATCTACTGTTGCTATTTTTATGTCTGTTTCTTAGGACCACTGCTGTCACCACAGATATTCAAAGCCTGATCCTATCCTGGTGTCCTAGAACTCTGCTACTGACCTGACAAATTCTTTTAGGCCAAAAAAATGTCTTGTCCCAACCTTTTGTGAATTCTACCCTCCCATAATTCTATCTCAGGAATTATTTCAAAGATATTTGATGGGGAATTTTTGGAGAAATTAACTAGGTTATTGCCTCTACTTCACTATAAGTTTCCATCCCTTAATATAACTCTCTAAATACTGGAAGACATTTAATTTTCCATCTAGGTCTTTGGGCAAATATGCCTCATTTCTTCAAACAATCTTCACATTCCTTGGAATTGCATCCCTTCCTATTTAAGATATCTATCTTTTAGCTTAGGCCAGATTGCAGCATGTTTCCTAAAATTAGCCACAACAAATAGAACTTAATACTCCATATGTGGTCTTGTCAGGCATTACATGAAGGAAATAACATCTTGTTAACTCTGGAAATTATGTTAATCAATATATTTGCTACCTATGCATTCTGTAGAACAACTTCATGATAAACCAATTATCCTTGTATTTACTCTTCTTCATTCTTCTTTGTACACTTATTAAGCAGTTAACTTAATATTGATTTGCGAATCAATAAAGGGTTTGGGACAATGGATTAACAACCATTCATCCAGTCCAATTAATATTTTCCAAAATAGTATGTATTTTACAAAATGTGTACAAAATAAAATAAAAATCACCAACTTGGAAATCCTAAAAATCAAAGAGAAGATTAACAAAACTTAAAGTAAGAAAACTATTTAAAAAATAAATTGAAAACTATGGCATTGTATCAAAAAATAAAATAGATAAGTCATTGACATACCTGGTTTAAAGAAAGAAATAATAAAATTGATAGAAACAGGAACTAAAAGAATCCATTCACCAACAATAAAGAAAACAGTAAAGGAATTATTAGTCTCTATTTTGTCCAATTATATGTCAATAAATAAAAAAATCTAAGCGAAATGGATGAAAATTAAAAGTACATGAAATTTCTAAGGTAACCAAAGAAAAAATGCAATAGTTAAGTAATCCTATATTATAAAAATAAATTTAATAAACCATAAACATCTAAGTAAAAAATCCCCAAAATGATATGGATTCACAAGTAAGTTCAAGTGAACATTTGAAGAAGAATTAATTCCAAAAATTTATAAACTATTTGTAATAATTGTCAAAGAAGAATTCCTATTAAAAACACTTTATAACAAATATGATGCTGACATAAGGCAGGATAAGCAAAAACAGAGAAAAAAGTATAGAATAATTTTTCTAAAGAATATTGATGAAAAAAATTAAGCAAAATACTGCTAAAACATTTATAGCACCTATATCACAAAGTTCATACATTTTGACCAGGTGAGAGTCATATCAGGAATATAGGGCTGGTACAGTATTAAGAAAACTATCAATATAATTGACCATATCAAAAACAAAACTGACATAAATACTATGATTTTCTCATTAAATGAAGAAAAGTTTTTGCAAAATACTTTCTTATTAAAGTGATAAATACTAGGAATCATGGGAATAAATGGAGCATTCTAAAACATAAGTTGCATCTTTCTAAAATAATCAGTAAACATTATTTCTAACAGTGATAAACTAGAAGCCTTCTAAAGATGAGGATGTCCTTTATCGCCACTATTATCTAATAATGCTTTTGTGAATTAAAATTGTTTTTAGTTGCTTCTTCAGGGTTCTCTAAGTATATGATCATAATATTTCTGTTTCCTCATTTCCTTTTTTTTGAAATCCTTCAGTTTCTTTTTTCCTTTGCTATTCACAAATAGAAAAAAGGAAATAAGGAAACATAAATATTATGATCATATACTTGAGAGAACCCTGAAGAAGCAACTAAAAACAATTTTAATTAACACTCAGCTCCTCCCCACACACACACTTTATTTCAAATTCTTTGCTCCTGTAAAAAATATTGCTATAGGACTTCCGGGTTAAGATAGCGGCAGAGTAAGAAGCAGCTCTAAACCTCTCCTGACCGAAACACACAAAACTCCTCAAGGGGACATAAAAACAAGTCCAGACGAACGGAGGAACCCCACAACAGGGCACAGCGTGGAAGGTACGTTGAATCGAGACATTTACAAGCTAAAAAGGGCTCTCACTCAAGCGCGAGCTGAGCAACCGCCCCACCCCCACCCCCTCCACACTCACCTATAGCTCTGAACCCAGCTAAAAAGAAATAGAGCAAGTTTGGGGCACCCATCGAGTCATCAGCAGCTCCGGGACCTGTTCCTGAGAGCAGCAAGACTTAGGACCCCATTAAGTCAAGAACGCATGCGAAATCTGAGTGCGAAATCTGAGCGCGTGCGCGGGAGCGGACGCTGGGAGCAGAGCGCCGGCTGAGCAGAGGCGTGGGTGCCAGCTGAGCAGAGGCTTGGGTGGAGGCAAACACAACCAGGAACTAAAGCCTAAGTGGGGAACCAGTGCAGACGGGTATACGACTGTGGAAGTAGCTCCCTGAGACTTGTAAAGAAACCTCCTGCAGAGGTTCAAGCAAGGGAATCCACCAGGGGGCTTGACCTTGGAAAAAACTAGAACTCAGTCCTCAGGAGCCAATAGATCTCAGACAGACACTGAGAGCGAGGATAAACCTGAGAAGCTGCTGGGCTAATGATGGCTAACCAGTTACAGGAAATTCAGAAGAGAAAGAATAATAACAAAAAAAAGAAGTCTTTAACACTCGACAGCTTCTACACAGAGAAAATCCAGACAACCGAGCAAACAGAGGAGGAGAACAAACAACCATCCAGACCCTCCCCAAATAAGGAAAACTCCTCACAACCTATGGAAGAGTTCAAATCTGAGATTTTGAGGAAAATGGAAGAGATCTGGCAAGAAAATAACAGCTTAAAAGGTAGAATCTTGCAACTGGAAAGCGAGGCTC
>NW_025381793.1:0-821 GCF_016433145.1 Gracilinanus agilis | reverse complement strand
GAAGGAAACATGAAATATCTCAATGAGAGAGTGACAGACCAAGAAAACCGGTCTAGAAGAGACAATTTGAGAATAATTGGTCTTCCAGAAAAACCAGAAATTAATAAAAACCTGGACTCTATACTAACAGAAATAATTCAGCAAAATTGCCCTGAAGTCCTACAACAAGAGGGCAATATAGACATTGAAAGGATTCATAGAACACCTGCGGCATTCGATCAAGAAAGGAAAACACCAAGAAACATCATTGCAAAATTCAAGAGTTTCCAAGCAAAAGAAAAAATCTTACAAGAAGCCAGAAAGAAACAATTCAAATATCAAGGAGCAACAATCAGGATCACACAGGATCTGGCAGCCTCAACACTAAAAGACCGCAAGGCGTGGAATACAATATTCAGAAAGGCAAGAGAGCTGGGCCTGCAACCACGGATCAACTACCCAGCGAAACTAACCATATACTTTCAGGGGAAAGTATGGGCATTCAACAAAATTGAAGAATTCCAGGTATTTGCACAGAAAAGACCGGGGCTAAATGGAAAGTTTGATATCCAACCACAAAAATCGAGAGAAACCTGAAAAGGTAAATAAGATACAGAGGGGAAAGAAAGAAAACTTATAATTTTTAAATTTGCCTTTTTAAGGGCCTCAGTGAGATCTAATTATCTGTATTCCTTTGTAGAGAAATATTATGTATAATTCTCTGTAGTGAATTCTATTCACTATTATAATATTCACTATTATAGTAATCAGAAGAATAATTAACAGGGTGAGGGTGGAACACTAAATAATCTAAGATGGCATGGGGGATGGGAAAAAGGGGG
>NW_025381792.1:0-7302 GCF_016433145.1 Gracilinanus agilis | reverse complement strand
TTTAAAATTAAACAAATTTTTAAATTAAATTTAAAATTTAAAAACCTTACCTTCTGTCTTAGAATCAATTCTAAGTATGGGTTCCAAAGCAGAAGATCGGTAAGGGCTAGGCAACTGGGGTCAAGGGACTTGCCTAGAGTTACACAGCTAGGAAGTATCTGAGGCCAGATTTGAACCCTGGACCTCCTGTCTCCAGGCCTGACTCTATTATCCACCCCAACACACACACACACACACACACACACACACACACACACCCCCCAGAGATTTTTTATATAATTGCATTGACTTCTCTGCTTAGAGGCGGTCCTCTCCCAACCCCAATAGAATGTAAGCTCCTTGAGGACAGCTGTTTGTTTTCATTCTGGTCTTTGTATTTGAAGGGTCTATCACTGCGTAGGGAAGCTGGGGGTGCAATGGAGAGAGCGCCAGGTCTGGAGTCAGGAAAATTTGAGTTCAAATCCAACCTCATTATCCCATTTTGTAGATCAATAAATAGAGTTTGCATGAACTGCCTGTGGTCCTGTTATAAGAAATTTATAGTGAGTAAAAAATTTCCTATAACAGTCCTCCTTCTAAAGTGGGATTCGAACCCAAGTCTTTCTAATTCCCAGTCTGGAGCTCTGTGCTCTGCCCCACAGACAGTCTCTTCTGACAGTCCTGTGGGGCAGGAAAGACCAGTCCAGCTCCTTTAACCCCTTTACTTAGCAGAGAAGGCACAAGAAGGTCAAGGAGGGCCCCCGGGGAGTCAGAACCGGAGTGGTTCTAGACGTCTCTGCAGCCCTCTTCAGGGGAAGCCTTTGTGCCCTCCCTGGGCAGGAAGACCACCGCTCTCTGGCATTTATCTGTCAGTCCTCACTCCTGACAACTCCCTCATGTCCAAAGATGAGTAAGACTTGCCTGGAGAGGCAGCGTTTTGCTCCGCTCCCCACCCCAGTGTCCGCTGGGTAAAAATATCCCCGAGCAAACGTCAATGCCCGGTACTTTCTCCCCCTCCCCTATCAAAGGCATTTGCCCTTCAGTGTCACCGAGGGCCTCCTTTTCACATCTAACCTGCTGATAAGCTTTCCTGGGATTTAATTCGGCTCTTAAAACTAACTGATCTCATAAGCATCATTTGGATGGACTCACGCACTGAGGGGACTCAGTCAGCAGCTCTCAGGTCCCAGGAATGAGCCGCCTTGCTCCCATTTCACAAATGGGAAAACCGAGGCCGCGAGAGGAAGAACTGACAAACGCAGGCTTAATAACTTTCTGTGTAACATCCACGATCCCACGCTTCTAAGCCTCGCTGGGTTCAGCAAAACTCGTTTAACTGAGACTCGGATATGGAATGATTTCGGAGGAGCACAGATTCAGCCTTGACGGGTCATCTGATCTAAATTCTGAATTTTCCAGATGGAGAGGCAGAAGCCCAGAGAGGGGAATAAGGTCACACAGGGGAAAAGTGGCAGAGTAGTGGAATTTGAACCCAGACCCTCAGGGCTCTCTCCACTGGCCAGCCCACCCTGGACGCCCCTCTACTGGGCATGGCCCCGAGTTTAGCCACGACCTGTGGGAAGCATCCAGGGAAAAGTCAGTCGGATACATAAATGCCATATTGTGTCCCCACCACGGGGCCTCTATTCCCCACGGGCCTGAGTCATCCATTGAGAAGAGCCCTCGGCTGAAAGGGGATGGATCGAGTACAGACACGTTGGCTCCTCTGGGGATTCATTACCCAAAATGACAGAAATAAACATTCACAGTTTTTCATGAGAGGCGGGTGTTGGGTTACATGTTATTTGTCTTCCTGAAGGGAGCTCTCCACCAGGGAGAACCAGCTCGGGAAGATTGCGTGCTGAGAGCAATCTGGGGTGACTTCTCGGACTGGGCTGATAAATCCGCTGCAAGCAGAGTTACTATGGGGAGCCCTGAGATAGACTGACCAACGGGCCTCCCCAGAAAAGCCATGCCAAGGGCCTTCTGGAGGCCTGAGCTCACAGGGGGCCCCTCGATCCTTCTCCAGCAGCGTCCAGGCCAAGGGCGACCAGTACCCATCTGCCTGGGAGGCACCGAGGAGGATTAATGTCCCTTATTTCAGGGGGTCCAGATCCCAGCTTCTCCCTTGACCAGGCTGAAGAACTGACTTCCCAAGAGCCTTTTCCCATCGAGGCGAATGTGCCGGAGAGGGTCATTGAGTCATAGTGTGGCCAGGAGGAATGAGTGGAAGCTTCGAAACTCAGTCAGCCCACTTGGAATTTTGGAGACTATATGGTGAAAATTAGTACATGTAACTGGGAAAAGAAACAGCCTTTAAAAATGGTTTCAAGAGAAAAGATGAAACTAAAAAGGAAAAAAAAAAAGCATTCAGCTGAACCCTCTTATCGTCCATGTCTAAAGCTGATTTTAGCTGGAAACAAATGTTTGGGGGCAGGGAGAAGGGGTACCAATCGAGGCTTGGCACGTGCCTCCCTGGGGCAGCCCTGCTCACCAGGTCAGAGAATCCATGCATGTGGCCTAAGTCAAGGGCAGCAGCTATTTTTAAGACTATTCCCTTCATTTGGAGTGTATTCCCAGTCCTTATAGCAAAGCATTTTGTTCTATTCTGGTGGTGTTTTTTATAGTGGTGTGGCATTATGGGGGGTGGGGAGGGGAGATAATTTCTCTTTCATGACTTTGGTACTGAAGTTACTTATTTATGGCAAGCTAAGCTTGAGGCCTCAGTTTCCCCCGCTATAAAATGTTGAACTAGATTTATGTATAAGATCCTTCCCAGCTCTGACGTTCCCTGTTCTAAAGCCCCTCCCAGCCCTAACATTCTCTGTTTCAGGGGCCCTCCTAAGTTCTGACATTCTACAACTTAAGATCTCCCTGGACCTAGACATGACAGTCTGTGTTCTAGGAGCCCTCCCAGCTCTGNCCTGGGCTTTAAGACCCCTTCCAACTTTGATATGCTGTGTTCTAAGCTCTGACATTCGGGTTCTAAAATCTCTTCCAACTATGATATCCTATGTCCTAAGCTCTGGCATTCTGAGTTCCAAGCTCTGGCATTCTGGGTTCTAAGGTTCTTCCCAGATCTGACATCCCCTGTTCTAAGCTCCCTCTCAGCTCTGATATCCTATGTTCTAAGCTCTGACACTCTGGATTCTAAGTTCCATCCCAGCTCTAACATTCTCTATTCTAAGAGTCCTCTCAACTCTGACATCTCCTGCTCTAAGACTCCTTCCATCTCTGACATTCCCTGTTCTAAGAGCCCCCCCCCTCCCAGTTCAGACATTTCTTGTTCAAGGGCCCCTCCTAGCTCTGACGTTTTACAATGAAAGATTCCCCCTGTATCTAGAGCCGATATTTTAGATTCCGTTTTAGATGTGAGGGTCCTATGTCTCGTGTTCTAATGTTCCCTCCTTTTCTGATTCGTAAGTATCAACCCCGTAGCTTTTGAAGACCTTCTTAGATGACCTCCATGTCGCTCTTAATTCCCAGGCTCAAATAGATGGAGAGAGCCTTTGAAGGGCCTTTGAATGTTTCCCATTTAGCTGACTCTGAAACCAGCAGCGTGGCCTAATTTATGAAATTTTAAAAACCCAACCATTGTGTTTCTTTCCTGACTACATCTCTCTAACTCCCAGAGGTACTCGTGCAAACAGTGCTTTCAGCCTCAGCCAAGAGAGCCAAATACTATTTCTTTATTGAAACCGAACACGTCAAAACATCCCTCCGAGTTTATTTCAGGTGCCGCTCAGATTTTCTAGCAACAGAGATGCAGATTTGAAACCTGGTGTGGGCCCCAAAAGGAGGCCACAGAAACCCTCTGGGTTATACTGTTCCCAACCAGGAAGCCTTGGGAGAGAGAATCAGCTGGATCATAAAAAGGGCTCCCAAAAGTCTCAGCTCTCCCCTTGACCCTACAGGTCAGACACAGCTGAGACGGCATCTTTTGCCTATAACCTTTGCTAAAAATTTAATGAATTTTATAACTGAAAAGGAATCTCAAGAGTGGTTTTAAGGGACCTTAGAACAAAGAGGATCTTAGTACAGAGAATGTCAGCACTACAAAGAGCCTTAGAACAAGGAATGTCAGAACTTAAAATATAGGATGTCAGAGCTAGGAGGACCTTAGAACAGGGGATGTCAGAGCTTAGAATATAGGATGTCAGAGCTAGGAGGACCTTAGAACAGGGAATAATGTCAGAGGCAGGAGGACTTCAGAACAGGGGATGTCAGAGCTAGGAGGAGTCTTCCAACAAGGGATGTCAGAGCTAGGAGGAACTTTAGAACAGAAAATGTCCAAGTCAGGAGAGCCTTAGCACCGGGAATAATGTCAGAGGTAGGAGGGCCTTAGAACAAGGAATGTCAGAGCTGGAAGGGGCCTTAGCACAGGAGATGTCAGAGCTGGGAGGAGCTTTAGAACAGAGACTTTCAGAGCTTAGAACACAAGATGTTAGAGCTAGGGAGGCCTTAGAAAGAGAATATCAGAGCTAAAAAGGGTCTTAGAACAGAGAATGTCAGAGCTGGAAGGGGCTTAGAACAGTGAATAAGGTCAGAGCTAGAAGGGCCTTAAAACAGGGAATAATATCAGAACTAGAAGGCATTATTAGAACAGGGGATGTCAGGGCTGGAAAGGAGTCTTAAAACAGAGGATTTTTCAGAGCAGGGAGGGAACTTAGAACTCAGAATGTCAGAGCATTAGAACACAGGCTATCAGAGCTAGGAAGGCCTTAGAACAGAGAATATCAGAGCTAAAAAGGGTCTTAGAATGGAGAATGTCAGAGCTGGGTGGGACCTTAGAAGAGGAATGTCAGAACTGGGAGGAATCTTAGAACATAGAATATATGGGGCCAGGAAAGGACCCCAGAGAGAAATTTATTCCAAACCACTCATTTTCTAGATGAGGAAGCTGACACCAGGAGAGGAAAAACTATGGGCTACTCCAAGGGCCCCAAGTAGTCATCTAGCTTTAGTCATTACATGTGCCATTGATTTCAATTTGGAAAAATGACAGGCCAAGGCAACAGAACTGAACATTTGATCCCGGGGACCAATTTAGGTCACCTCTGTCCCTAACTCCCCACCCCCCTCACCCCCAACCATCTTTATTTTTAGACGGCCAAATACCACCTTGGAGAGAGTCAGATTTCCTTTCTACCCCCAGTCACATACTAAGAATACCTAAATCAGCAGATCCTATTAAAAGCCCCCATCTGGGAGTGGTCCAGTTGGGAAGGGCCACACCCCGGCTACTCTCTAATTGCCCCTCTCCCTTTTCCTCCTCCCCACCTCCCAATTGAGGTCAATCATTCTCTAAACCAGCCTTGAACCACGGATCGATCTATTCTTCCAATCACTGGCCAAGGAAGAGATCATAAAAGTAAATTCAATTCGATGAACAGTTGAACAAGAAGTTGTCGAGTGTCTGTCGGTGGGACTGGCCAGCCCTGATGCTAGCTAATGAGCAATGGATGGGACAAGACCCAGGCCTTGCCCCTAAAGAAGGTAGAATGTGAAGCTCACAGGTTCACCAAATCTAAAGCCAGAAGGAATCTTCGAGATCCTCACCCAGCCCATTTGTTTTAAAATGGAAGAAACTGAGGCCAAGGAAATGCAGACTTCAGAGAATCACCGATCTTGGGGCACAGAGAGACAAGATAGATTCTCCATCCTGAAATCCAAAGTCCTCCTGACAGTTTTTCCCCTTCTCTCCACTGGCCTCAAACTAGTCCTCTGTCTTAACAAATGTTAGCTATTACTACTTCCCAAGTACGTCTGTGCCCGGGTTTCCTAGTCTCTCCTCCACCCACCCCACAAGCTGAGCCTTCCCCTCTAATCAGGAACGTTGCTATAATTTCTCAGACCCACGTCCACCACAGCCACCATTTGGGGGCCTCCCCCTCCCTCCACCAGAGTCAGGGAGATGCTGACAAAGTCCCAGCCTCCCCATCCATGGCCACAGACCCAGCAGTCTGACACATCATCTTCACTGCTATCCTGATGCATTAAGTCCTATAAAAGGATGCTGACCTGCCAAATGCCCCGTTCTTCAGCTGCTGATGGACCACAGACTTCTTAAACAGTTCTACCTGGCAGCAGCCTAGGTCTGGGCCTGCTGAGGGGTGCTGCCTTGGAAAAGCTGAAGGTGCAAAGAAATCTGGGAGAGAGAACCTGACAGGCTTGGAAACAGCAGGCTTCCAGACCCTGCTTTGCCATAAACGGCAATTAGGGAACTACCTGGGTAACCTGGGGCAAATCACTCAACCTCTGCCAACCTCAGTTTCCTCATCTGTTAAAAAGAAAAGGCACGGGGGCAGCTGGGTAGCTCAGTGGAGTGAGAATCAGGCCTAGAGACGGGAGGTCCTAGGTTCAAATCTGGCCTCAGCCACTTCCCAGCTGTGTGACCCTGGGCAAGTCACTTGACCCCCATTGCCCACCCTTACCAATCTTCCACCTATGAGACAATACACCGAAGTACAAGGGTTTAAAAAAAAAAAAAGAAAAGAAAAGGCAGGGGGCGAGGTGAAGAGCTGGACTTAAAGACAAAGATGGTCTCTTTTCCATCCTGGTTCCATGGCAATATGGTTGCTGAGCATTTTAGTTATTAAAAAAGCATTTTGGGCAACTAAGTAGCACAGAAGATAGAGCACCAGGCCTGGAGTTGGGAGGTCCTGTGACCTCTGATACTTCCTAGCTGTGTGACCCTGGACAAGTCATTTGACCCCTATTGCCTTGCCCTTGTCTTTCTGTCTTAGTATTGATACTAGGAGAAAAGGTAAGGATTTTTTTAAAATCATAGCTCTCAGCCCCCATCTCCAATCAGTGGCCAAATCTTGCCATTTCTGTGGTTACATCTCCATCTAACCCATTCTGTCAGCTCCCACAGCAACGTTGCCTGAGTTCAGGACCTCATCACCTCTTACCTGCATTCAGGTCTCCCTCCCTCAAGTCTCTCATCATTATCCGAGGCACCCCACGGCATTCTGCCAAAGTCATTTTCATTAGGCAGGTCTGGCCATGGGACTCTCCTATTCTCAACTAACGAAAGCAGCTTCCTAGTGCCTCCAGGACAAGATAGAAACACCTCTGCCCAACCCAACTGTGGCCCAACTTCATTTCTTTCTGTCTTCATTAGGCATTTCTCTCTTTCTCTTTCTCTCTCTTACTCTGCCAATCTCTGTCTCTGTCTCCACCCTCCTTCTCCCTCTGTCTCTCCCTCCTCCCCTCCCTCTATCTCTCTTTGCCTCTCTCTTCCCCCTCTCTCATTCTCCCTTTTCATTCTCTCTCCTACTCCTCTCCATCCCTCTCCCTCCTTCCCTCTCTGTCTCCTCC
>NW_025381791.1:721-3469 GCF_016433145.1 Gracilinanus agilis | reverse complement strand
AAGTTACTCTTTATTGAATGTAACTTTTAATTATATTATAGTTTCAAAATATGTATTTATTTCTACTTTTCTGTATTTGTGAGTTTTTTAGGCCCTAATTTTTGTGAAAATGCCACACCCAGCTGAAAAATAGGTATAATTATTTCTATTCCCATTCAATATTTTCTAGAGATCTGTCATATCTAGCTTTTTAAAAATTTGATTCACTTCTTTAACTTCTTTCATGCTTATTTTGCGGCTATATCAGTTTAGGTTTAAAACAGATAAGTTAAAGTTCTCCATTATTATAGTTTTACTATTTCCTTCTATGACTCTTCTAAATTTTCCTTTAAGAATTTAGATTCTATGTCATTTGGTGCATATATGTTCAGTATTGATTCACTGCTTATATGTTCAGATATACATTGTCTATATGTTCAATATTGATTTTATTGCCTATGGTCTTTAAGCAAAATGTATATTATCTATTTTATCTCTTTTATTTAGATCTATTTTTGCTAACTGAGATCAAGATTACTACCCTTCCTTTTTAATTTTCAGTTGAAGCAGAATAAATGATGCTCTAGAGATCAGTGGCTCCCAAACTTTTTTGGCCTACCGCCCCCTTTCCAGAAAAAATATTACTTAGCCCCCTGGAAATTATTTTTTTTTAAATTTTAATAGCAATTAATAGGAAAGATAAATGCACCTGTGGCCATCACCATCCCTCTGGATCACTGCATCACCCACCAGGGGGCAGTAGCACCTACTTTGGGAATCACTGCTCTAGATTCTAATTTAACTCTCTATGTATCTTTCTGATTCAGATTTCTTTCTTGCAAACAACATATTGTCGGATTCTTGTTTCTAGTCCATTCTGCTAACCTCTTCCATTTTCTGAGTTCATTCCATTCACATTCATTGTTATGGTTACTCATTGTATAATGCCTTTTTTGCCCTTTTCCCTCCTTTCATGTTGTTTGGTCTTCCCTGGAGCCTCTTCTGTTGTATAAACTCTTCCCTGTGTGCTTTTAATGTTATGACCTTATATCTTATTACTAAGCAGTAAAGCAAATGTATTTCTGAGATCAGTCAATATCTTTCAGAAAGCAGTAGTGTCATAAATGAAATCTCTTTGTGACCCATTTTCCCAACATTTCTCTTATTAGTAATGCGATGTTTTTCAGGAGAGTAGCTAAAGGAGGATGGAAGCTGAAGATTAGGTACCATATCTTTTAGTTGTGCTTGTTGGAGCAGGCCATGGATAAAATTTAGTCAATGTTTCTGGAAGATGTGAGATTGTAGCACTATAGGATCATTATATAAATGGTTTTGAAAATATTTATT
The DNA here is from genome assembly GCF_016433145.1 of Gracilinanus agilis. Classification (NCBI taxonomy): domain Eukaryota; kingdom Metazoa; phylum Chordata; class Mammalia; order Didelphimorphia; family Didelphidae; genus Gracilinanus; species Gracilinanus agilis. Next base: position 2,143 of record NW_025381791.1, on the reverse strand, counting down.
AACTTAACTGTACATAAGAATGCATAACACAATGAGAAAAAAATAAATGGCCAGGTAAATCATTGGAAATATGGAAATGTGCCCCGCTTCCAAACCACCAGGAGGTTTTAAAGCCATTACTTTGGTTTATTCTCTTCCTCCAGTTTTAGCTACAGAAAAAGGCTACTTTCAATTGTGTAACACTTTGATGTTGATGTCACATAATTATCTTCTTAAACCTAAGTAGGTCAGGCTTTTCTTATTCAGTGCTAGTGGTTTTCATTTTGCTACATTCTATTTCTGTGTCAACCTGTACCATTCCCTCTCCCCAACCCTACCCCAAATCAGTGGGATCAAGAGGCTTTGGCTTTTTAATTCACTTACCAACTCATTCTCCCAGATTCCTCAGTCACTTCCAAATCTTCCCCAAATCCTCCATGGTTCCCTTCTCCACTCTTTCTCAGCTGAGAAACTTTGCCTCATATTTTGCAGAAAAAAAAAGAAAATTTGAGACCATTAGCCATGAGTTCTCTTTTCTCCTCTTCCTTATCATGTATTCTGCCACAATCTCTTCCTTCACTCCTACCTCAAATGATTCCTCTTTACTAATGCTAATCCCTCCACTTGTTCAAGTAATCTCACTTTATCCCATCTCCTCCAATAGACTGAACCCCCTGTGTCACTTCCAAGATATTGGTTATTTACAATCTCCTGTTTACTTGTTCATTCCCTTCTGCCTACAAACATTCCCATGTCTCCCCCATCCTGAACTTGATCCTTCCCTCCCTAATTGTAACTACCATCCTTTATCTCTTCTACTCTTTGAGCTAAACTCCTTGAAAATGCCACCAACAACAAATGCCTCCATTTTTTCTCCTCTTGCCTTCTTAATCATGTACAATCTGGCTTCTGACCTTCTCATTCCATTGAAACTGCTTTCTACAAAGTCACCTAAGTGTCCCCAAGGTTTCTACTCTGAGCCCTCTTTTCTTATCCTTTATCTGATGCCCTTTGTTGAATGCATTTTTTTTTAACATTTATTAATAATCATTTTTAACATGATTACATGTTTCATGCTCCTATTTTCCCCTTCACCCCCCGCACTCCCCCCACCCATGGCCGACGCACTTTTCCACTGGTTTTGTCATGTGTCCTTGGTCAAGACCAATTTCCCAATTGTTGGTGGTTGCATTGGTGTGGTAGTTTCGAGTCCACACCCTCAATCATGTCCGCCCCGACCCATGCGTTCATGCAGTTGCTTTTCTTATATGTTTCCTCTCCTGCAGTCCTTCCTCTGAATGTGGGTAGCATTCTTTACCATAAATCCCTCAGAATTGTCCTGGGTCATTGCATTGCTGCTGGTACAGAAGCCCATTACATTCAATTTTACCACAGTATATCAGTCTCTGTGTACAATGTTCTTTTGGCTCTGCTCCTTTCGCT
>NW_025381791.1:0-622 GCF_016433145.1 Gracilinanus agilis | reverse complement strand
CAAAAAGCGCAGCTATAAATATTTTTGTACATGTCTGTTTATCTATGATCTCTTTGGGGTACAAACCCAACAATGGTATGGCTGGGTCAAAGGGCAGGCATTCTTTTATAGCCCTTTGAGCATGATTCCAAATTGCCAGCCAGAATGGCTGGATCAGTTCACAACTCCACCAGCAATGCATTAATGTCCCAATTTTGCCACATCCCCTCCAGCATTCATTACTCTCCCCTTCTTTCATTTTAGCCAATCTGCTAGGTGTGAGGTGATACCTCAGAGTTGTTTTGATTTGCATTTCTCTAATTATTAGAGATTTGGAACACTTTCTCATGTGCTTATTGATACTTTTGATTTCTTTACCTGAAAATTGCCTATTCATGTCTCTTGCCCATTTATCAATTGGGGAATGGCTTGATTTTTTATACAATTGCTTTAACTCCTTGTATATTTGAGTGATTAGACGCCTGTCGGAGTTTTTCGTTATAAAGATTTTTTCCCAATTTGTTGTTTCCCTCCTGATTTTGACTACATTGTTTTTGTTTGCACAAAAGCTTTTTAGTTTAATATAATCAAAACCATTTAATTTACATTTTGTAATTTTCTCTAACTCTTGCTTGGTTTTAAA
>NW_025381790.1:0-7401 GCF_016433145.1 Gracilinanus agilis | reverse complement strand
ATATATATGTATATATATAAATTTTATTTTATCTTAATAACAAGCCTTGGAGGTAGATGCTTTTATTATCCTCATTTTACAGAGGGTACAGGAGAAAGCACACCCTTCCAAAAAAGAAAGAACAGGACAAAAGGGATAGAGGAAGCAAGGAGATAACAGAGAATTGGGGTTCCAAAGGACTGGGGTGGCTAGTCAATTCTGGTTAGTTGATATCCATCCAGCCATTCATTGGACAGCCCAAGGTCTATGCAAATCAATATTCCAGGCAAGGAGGAAGCAGGTAGAATAGATACAAAGATAGAGAGAAGATATGAATTCTACCTTCAAGAAATAAGATAATTTAAGGAATTGGAATGATCCTCAATGGCTATGTTGTTCAATTATATCTGGTTGGAGATCTCCACTCATAGTCATCCCATCTCCAATTAAAGATGTCTAAGGAAAGGAGACCTTTTACATTCTACCTAGAACATCTCAGCTATTAAAGAAAGGCCTAGTGATGGAGATGAGCCTGAACATAAAGCTTATCCAAGCCTCTTCCCTGTTCTGATAGGAGATGCCATGTGAATAACTAGATATACACAAGATAGCTACAGAGTAGATGGGAGGCAAATTCAAAAGAGACTTGGTAGCCTCTGTTACACATTCTACTAAATTATCTTCCACTCTGAGTTACCTACCTCTAGATCTATGATTAAATTCTACCCATTGCTTCTGGTTCTACCCTCTGGGGCCAAATATGTAATGCCTCCCTCCACTTGGCAGCTTTTCATATACATCATGCCAGTTTTCTCTTCTCTAGGCTAAACATCCTCAGGTCCTTCAGCCTATCTTCAGATGAAAAGGACTCAAGGTCCTTCACAATCTTGGTTGCCCCTCTTCTGGATACTCTCCAGCTCATTCAGCTTTCCTCTAAATTAGGGGTTCTTAATCTTTTGGGGTGTCTTGGACCCTTTTGGCTATCTGGTGAAGTCTATGAAACTTTTCTCAGAATAATTTTTAAGGCCTTACCTTCCATCTTAGAATACTAAGTATTCCAAGGCAGAAGAATGGAAAGGGTTAGGTAATGGGAGCAATGGGAGTTAAATTTCTTGCCCAGGGTTATTGAGCTAGGTGTCTCTAAGGGCAGAATTGCACCAAAGACTTCCCATCTCTTGGCCTGGCTCTCTATTCATTGAGCCACTTAGCTGCCCCCCTCCCAGAATAATGTTTTTAAATGCATAAAATTGCATGAGATTACAAGGTAAATTAATACTACTGAAATAGTTATCAATTATTTTTAGGTTCACATACCCAAGATTAAGAACCCCTGTTCTTTATCTCTTGACCACACAGATGTCCAACTTCCTTGATCTTGGTCCCTGACATCTTGAAAAAAAATTATTGTCCAAACTTTCTCAACAGAATGTAACTAAAGATCCAGTGTGAGCTATGATTCTGTGTGAGCCTAGGGACTCTAGAGTTTAACTTTTAATTCAAGCCCCTTCAGACAGCCCAATTCAAATCTGAAGGAGTGAACAGAAGTCCTTCCCCTGAGAGATCTTGGTGNTTTAACTTTTAATTCAAGCCCCTTCAGACAGCCCAATTCAAATCTGAAGGAGTGAACAGAAGTCCTTCCCCTGAGAGATCTTGGGGGGGGGGTGAAAGAACTGGTGGGGGGGAAGGGGAGGAGAGAGAGGGAATCTACAAACGTCCCATTCCTATTAGAGTCACAGATGTCCAGGCTGGCAAAACCCTACAGACTGCTGGCACTCCCCTGATGTCCCATCGGAGGTAAGAGGACACAGATGCTATCTTAGAGTCTAAAATAGGCCCAGGAAATAGAAAAAGGCTTTGGGGAGAGTCACTATAATTCTTATTAAGAATGGACAAGATGCTTTTATATTTACAAAGACTTGAGGTTGAGGAATAGGGAAGTAGGGAGATTTAAAGAATAATTTTGATGAGTTAGTTGTTAAATATGACAGATGGATTTATCTTTCTTCCCTTCTATCTTTGACCAAATTAGAACTAGGTCTACCACTTCTTCCAGCTCCAAAATTGACATGGAATGGAATATAATTCCATTTCATATCATTCATCAGATATTCTTGAAGAGTTTGCCATGAAGAGTTAAGTTCTATCCTAGGAGAACAATTTACATTTCTAAAAAGCCTCAAAATTTGTCAATTACTTTCCTGACAACAATCAGAGGAGTTGTTGGATAGTACAAAAATTATTATAACCTCTCTGGAACTCCATTTCTTCAACAGTAAAGGAATAAGATTGGACTAAAGGGCCCTCACAGTTTTTTCTAGCTCTGATGCTATGGTCCTGTGAATGAAAGGAAAAAAATTATTTAACAGTTTAGTATGTACCAAATACTATGCTAAATTATCTCTATCTTAACACAAAAATAGAAAAGGTAAGATTCCTGAAAGTCTTGAAGGATGGATAGTATTTGGATGTGAAAAAGGAAGAAAGGAGGGCATTCCTTAATATAAAGACCATGGGGAAATGGAAGGTGTGAATGGGCTTAGAGGTGGAGAAGGAGTTCATAAATTCATAGATTAGAACTGGAAGGGGCCTAAATGTCATGGAGTCCAATCTCCTTCGTTTTATAAATAAAAAAACTGAGGTCCAAGAAATGAAGGGAGTTGAGTAGCTAGGAAGGATCAGAGGTGGGATTCAAACTTGGGTCTTCCTAACCCCAAGATGAATATTCTAATCACTACATCAGTTTTATTAAGTACTCATATATACATGACAATGAGGAGAAGCCCTGGATGGGGCAGAGAATATTTTTTGGGAGAGGACAGTGGGATGGAATCAATGAACAGAGCAAGATGTATAGATTAAAGGAAGCTAGTAGCCCTTGAAAGCCAGATTGAGATATTTGGAAATCCCATCTTATAAAAACAAATTAATCAGACTCTCTCCCATCCAACCTCCATTAGTATTAAGTGCCTTATCATGTGCCAGGTATTTTACTAAGAACTGGAGATACAAAGAACAACAAAATCCAGTCCCTGCTCTCAAGGATCTCATAGTCTAATGAGTTCTCCCAACTCAGGAACATAACATAGGATAATAAAATTTTTAAACCTTTCCTTCTGTCTTAGAATCAATACTAAGTATACGTTGCAGACAGAAGAGCAATAAGAACTAGCCAATGGAGGTTAAATGACTTGCCCAGGGTCACATAGCTAGGAAGTGTCTGAGGCTAGAGTTGAACCTAGGATCTCCCATCTCCAGGTCTGAGTCTCTATCCACTGAGCAACTTAGCTGCCCCAGGATAATGATATTAATAAATGCTATTCCCAAATAACTTTAAAGTTTGTGAAATATTTCTAGTACAATATCTTATTTGAACAATCCTGCTCACATTTAAGGACTTACAGATGCCATCATCGCCACTTTACAGAAGAAGATACTCAGACTTAGCTAGTGTCAGAGGTGAAATATGAACTCAGGTCTTCCTGGACGCTGAATTACCATGAGAGAAAACTGGAGGATCAGCCTTTTGCTGAACTTTGTTCCATCAGAGAAGAAGATGGACCCTTGAGGAAGAGTGGCTTGGCTGCTCCATTGAAGCAGACTAAAGGGAAGGTATGAGAAGCTCCTTTACCAGTTTCTTCCTTTGCTCTCCTGGTTTGCTTGATGGACTATTTTTAAATCATACCATAATGAGCAAATCGTTGAACTTTTCACAGGGCTCCAAAGTTGGAGAAGCTGCCAACCTGCTTTTGTAAAGAGAGTTCCCAAACCTGTCAGTTCTCTTTAACAGTGAAATCCCAGATCCAGTCCCTGTCTCTATCCCAGAGAATCATAAGATTTAGTATAGAAATGGGTCTTAAAGATAATCTAGTTCACCACCCATACCACCACTTCCAGTGGATAAAAAGAGCCATGCCTAGGATCAGAACATCTGAGTGCAAATCCTGCCTTGATTGTCTAATCAAGAATTGAGAAAATTGTTGAAGCACTTAGTCCTTCCTTCCCCATCTGATTCCACATCCTCATTTCTGGGGTCCTTTTTCCAGATGGAAAACTATCATCCCCTTCATCTTCTAATTGAAGAAAATGAAGTTCCAAGGTAAACCAACTTGCCTGAAATTACCCAGGTAGTCAGTAGCAGAGCTGGGATCTGAACAAAGATGCTCTCTGATTTTCCTTGGTATCAATGGCCAAGGGACCCTTGAGATTTAGCAGGTCATAGCAGAGAGAGTGCCGCAACTGAAATCAGGAAGACTTGGGTTCAAACTCCACCTCAGGCACTTAATGGCTGTGGTACTTTAGGCAAATTAAATCACTTAATTTCTCTATGTCAGAGGTCTTCCTCTGCAAAAAGATGGGATTGGATTAGATGGCCTCTGAGGTCCCTGCCTGCTCTAAATCCTATGCTCCCATGATCCCATTTCTTCATTTCTCTGTGCCTCAGCCTCCTCATCTGTAAAATGAAGGGATTAGGCTAGATGGCCTCTAAGATCTCTTCCAGTCCTACATCTAAGAACTCATGTTAGAAATTGCAGTGCCCTGTAGAAGAGGGTTCGACATTTGTGGGTGTTCAGTTGAAGGTTCCATTAAATATCTTGGTGAGAGGAGGGCATGGAATGAAAGCAACCAAGCTAATGCCTCTGAGGATGAGCGATAGAGTGGGGAGTGGGGGGAAGGTCTGTAGTTTGGGTGTCAAGGACACTAAATACCCTACCTTGGAGAAGAAGGGGGGAAGGTTATCTGGAGGGGTTTGTGGGGAACAGACTTAGCCAGCTCCCAGCTTCCTGGGGCCAGAGCACACAAAGAAAGCCAGGGGGAGGAGGAGAGAAATAACCAGGAGGTTTGTAATGCAACCCTTTAGAAAACAATAAATAATAGCTTGGGCCCCCGTGATAGATGAATCCGCTCATCTGAATGTCGGCTCCCTGGGCGCTCCCCTTCTTTCTAATCACTTAATGACCCCCAAGGGGACGATGGGGGCTGGGCTGGGGACCCCCCCTCTCCTCCCTCACAGTCGGTCTATAAAGGAAGCTTGTTTCTTAAAGAGGGTCATTTACCAACCCTCCAAATGGAGAGAGCCCAGCTCGAGGGTGACACCCTTCTGGTCCATGACAAGGTTCATAAAAAGGGAATTGGCTTCTGTCTAAGGCGCACATGAGTCGTCTCACCCCTGCCTGAGCAGCCTCCCACTCCTTCCCTCCTCCCTCACCTCCTCTAGCCGCAAGCCATGGGCCCAGGCAGGCTGTGATTTATTTACTTTCTCCATTGTTTCAGCCTCCTCCCCGCTCCCTTGCTCCTCTTCCCCCCTTCCTCTCTGTCCCTTCAGTCCCTGGGTCCCCCTCTCCCCCTTCTCTCCTCCCTCCTCCCAGCCTACCCCCCCCACCTCCTCCTGCATCCAGCCTCTCTCATAATAGCATCCTTTTCATGGAGACAAATTGTCCAGCCCCAGGATGCACCTGAGGACTTTCACCCTTTAACAAATAGCCTTTTAATTTTCTGCCAGAAGGGCATGGGGGGGGAGGGGGCAGAATCAATCACACATCCGTCTTCATCATTGCTGCCAGGGGACCATTCTTGCTGGCTGGCTGCCCCTAGGGGAGATGGGGTGAAAAAGATGAAGGGGGGACCTGGAAGGAGGGCAGAGGAGGAGAAGTGGGGGAGGGGTGGCCACGGGGTTCAGGAAAGGGAGAAATTTCCTCCTTGCCAAGCCCCAGGAAGGTTTTTTAAAACCTCTTTCATTTTACAGAGAAGGAAACTGAGGCCCAGAGAAATTAACACACTTTAAAGTCTCCCTTACAGCCATCCCTGGCTTGAAGATAGTTGGGAAGAGAGTACATCTGTTCCTTTTCAGAGAAATTGGTCTTTGCCACCGAGGACTTGACTCCCATGAGTCTAAAGTTAGCAACTTGTCAGTCCTGTTTGCTAACTGGGTTTCCATAGACCCATTGAGTTTTGAGGCACCCAACAGATTGTGGCCTCCATGAGGGCAGTGTTCAATCTACCTTTGAATCACCTACATTTGAAGATTCTAGCTTCAACTCCATGGGACCTCATGGGACAGATCAGAACCTCTCTGAGTTCCAGTACTAGCAAAAGCTTTGAATAGAGTTGATGCCTAATTAGTGCTTGTTAAATGAATGAACTGTCAATGGATATGAGAGACAGACAGACAGAGAGACAGAGAGAGATGAGACAGAAAGACAGAGAGAGAGAGAGACAGAGAGAAGAAAGGAAGGGAGGAAGAAAGGAAGGGAGGGAGGAAAGAAGAGACAAATGAATTAATTTTAAATACACACTGTGGAAGGAATACTTCATTTGATGTTAGAGTACTTGGGTTTAAATTCTAGATGTTACCTTCTACCTTTGGTACCTTTAGCAAAATACTCCACCTTCCTCCTTGGAGGTCCATCTTTAAGCAGAGGCTGGATGACCATTTAGATATGTGATTGTGGAGCTTCCTTTCTGGTAAAGATTGGACTAAAATTACTGCCAAGATCCCTTCCCACTCTAAAATTCTGTGAAGTTTCATAGATTTAGAATGGAAAGGAATGTCATTAACCAGTCAGTTCCTTTATAGATGAAGAAACCAAAGCCCCAAATCACTTAACAGTTGATCTTTTATCTGTAAAATGGAGGGACTAGAAGTTTTCTAAGACCCCTCACAGTTCTTTGTGACCTGAACAAAGAAAAGAAACCACTTCTTTTGGTGACAGTTTCCTCATCTGTAAAATGGGGAGGTGAAGGTGTGCTAAAGGATCTCTAATATACTTTCCAGTTCTAAAGTTTATGATCCTAAAGGAATGTCCAAATGGAGCTTTGTCCCGAGATGTCAAGGATCTCCCCAAGACAGTTCTAACTCTGGGCAGCATCCCACCTAGAACAGGTAAAGAATTCGGACCACATCCATCAAACACAGGATGGGTGTTTAGAGAGAAGACAGATCTTAGCTAAGACCCACAGAGCTCTCCACTGGCCTCAGTCCTATTCTCTGACCACCACTCCCAACATGCTATCTAGAGATGTGTTTCCCAACTCAGCAATCCCAATACTACCACCACATCTCTAGTCTTTAAGTAGTATTTCAGAAAGTCCCCAACAAAATTAATCTCAATCTATTTTATTTCTACAAATAAACATATGCTATGAATACCTTTGGGGCATGGGAGGACATGGCAGAAACAACCATCATTTCAGAGTTACCACTTTGAAAAAGTGGAGTAGGGACAGCTAGGTAGTTCACTGGATTGAGAGCCAGGTCTAGAGATGGGAGGTCCTGGCTTCAAATCTGACTTCAGACACTTCCTATGTGACCCTGGGCAAATCACTTAACCTCCATTGCCTAGTCCTTACTGATCTTCTGCCTTGGAACCTATATATAGTATTGATTCTAAAATGGAAGGGAAGGAAGGAAGGAAGGAAGGAAGG
>NW_025381789.1:0-3133 GCF_016433145.1 Gracilinanus agilis | reverse complement strand
CTGCCTCCTCTCCTCCCGCCTCCCCTCTTCCTGCCTCCTCTCCTCCCGCCTCCCCTCTTCCTGCCTCCTCTCCTCCCGCCTCCCCTCTTCCTGCCTCCTCTCCTCCCACCTCCTCTCCTTCTGCCTCCTCTCCTCCTGCCTCCCCTCGGCCTGCCTCTCCTCCTGCCTCCTCTCCTCCTGCCTCCTCTCCTCCTGCCTCCCCTCTGCCTGCCTCCGCCCTCCCCAATGGGGGAGAGGCGCCTTTGAAGCCTGCCTTGACAGGGCCTCCCTTCTGGCTGGGCGGCGGGCGGGCATCGGGCTCGAGGTGCGGGACCAGTTGGAACCTGCTGCCGGTCCCGGGGATTTATGGGAGCAGCTCTGATTGGCCTCAATGAAAAGGTTTTCATTCATAGCCTCCAGCTCAGACTGGCCGCGCTCGCTCGGGCTCAAAAGGAAAGGGGTGACTGGCCTTGTTAGGAATTTTTTTTAAGTCCTCCCGCGCCTCGGCGCGCCTTTGTCCTCCCTTCAGGGTGGCTGGCATTCTTCTGCAGGCGCCCCCCCCGCCCTGCCGCCCCCCCGCTCCCTTTTTAACAACGCTGAAGTTGTTTATTCTTTTTGGATGAAGTCTCAGATAGGCTACCGGGGCTGCGGGCCTCCATTGACGGGGGCCCCCGGCCCTTTGTCCCCGTGTCAGGTCTCATTCATCTCGCCGAGTTCCCCTTGTTTGTGGGCGCTGAGCGGCGCAAGATGAGGCGATGGGGGCTGACAATGATGCCACACTCTGCTCTCGGGGGCATCCAATTACAGGCCCGAGGGGCCCCCTGATTAATATGCGGAAATTCGGGGCCTCCCAGCGGAGGACAAGGGAGAGCTGGGCTGGGCCCTGCACGGGGGAGACACTCCAGCACCAGCCGCCGCTGCAAAATGAGGAGGGTGCGAAGGGGCCCGGCTCTCCGGCCTTGGGAAGCCCTCCATGGGCCCAGGCAGGCGAGACTCCCCCATCGAGAGCTAAGCGGGGCCCCCAGGCCTGGAGCTAGAGCTGGGGCCAGAGGGGCCCCCCGGCCACCTCTCCCGACACATAAGGAAACTGAGGCAGGGCGATGTTGTCAGCTCGGAGCCTGCCTTCCCCGGGCCATTTCTCAATCAATCTGCACGGAGCATCTCCTGAGCGGGGGTCTCGGGGGGCCTCCGTAGGGCGATCTGGCCTCGGGAAGGCCGCCGCGGCGCCTGCCTCCGAAGGAGAGACCCAGAGCCTTCGGGTTCCACCAAGGAGCGGACGAGGCCGCGGGGTCCCTCAATAGGCCGTTTGACCCTGGGGACCTCCAGGAGCTTCTTCATCTGTGAAAGGAGGGGGGCAGCCTGGAGGGAGGCCCCCAGCCGAAGTGAGGAGGAACACGTGGCCCGTTTTCAGGTGGAAAGTTGAGTCCTAAAACCCCCAGAGCCCCCCAGAGTTGGCTTAGCTTTTGGCAATGGGCCCCCCCAGCCCAGATGCCGCCGCCGTCCCCCCCCGACCTTGCTGGAAAGCAGGTTCAGGTCTTTTGGGGGCCGCCCGCGGGGCGTCCGTCGCAGTCTCTGTCTCTGTTTCGGGGTCCCAAGGACGGGGGTGCTCTTGGACCCCACAAGTTCGGTGAGGGAGACCGTCCCGGAAGGTGGGGGGCCCCCAGGGTCGCCTTCGTTCGGCCACGAGCCGCCCCTCACGCTGTGTCTCCTCCCGTCCTGTGCAGACGTGAAGTTCATTTCGAACCCCCCCTCCATGATCGCCGCGGGCAGCGTGGTGGCCGCCGTGCAGGGCCTGCACTTGGGGAGCACCAACGCCTTCCTGACCTACCAGCGCCTCACCCGCTTCCTGTCTCAAGTCATTAAGTGCGACCCGGTAAGTGGCGCCCCCCCCCCCCCCGGCGGCCCCCTTTCCCCCTCGGGGCGGGCCCCCTCAGGATTCGGGATCTGGGCCGGACCTTGGCCAGGCGCCTGGTCAGCCTGACGGCCGGCAGATAGCGTGCCGGGCGGGGGGTCCTGGGTTCAAGTGTGGCCTCAGACACTTTCCGGCCCCATGGCCTAGCCCTTGCCTTGGCCCCCGAGCTCAGTCCTGCTCCGAGGAGAAGCTCCCAGGAGGGGTTCCAGCTCCGCGGCCCCCCCATGAGGTCCCTGGACAAAAGGCTGCCGTTTGGGGAGTCGTACCTCCGGCGCCCCTGAGCTCAGAAGGGCTCCTCGATTTACGGAGGACAAGATGGAGGAACCGTCTGCCCGGAGCCTCCAGCTAGTCGTGTCAGAGTCAGTCAGAACTTGAACCCGGGGAAGAAATGCTGCACCGCACAGGGCCCAAGGCAGCCCCTTCGCTTGGGCCCGCTTGTCCTCGTTCCCTCGTTTGGGCCTCAGCCCTGGGAAGGAGGCCGCTTAGGAGCCCCGTTTTACAGAGGGGCCCAGAGCCAGCCAGTTAGTGGGTGGCTGAGGTAGGATTCGAACACAGGCCCCATGGCTCTAGGCCCCTGCTCAGGGGATTTGGGTTAAGATTTACATTCCACCAGATGTGGGTCCTGCCAGTGTCCTGGGCAGCTGCCAGCTATGGGGGCTAGTGAAGACCCGGCCAGGGGGTCCCTGGACTTAGGTTGGGGGTGCACAGAGCTGAGGGGGTTACTGGTGGTTTACTCCAGGGTCAGAGGATGGGCCTTGTTTAACAAGTGAGGAAACTGAGACCTACACAGGCCTGTGTGTCTGATCTGGGCCTGTTTGTCAGTTGTTTGGGACGGACTCCCCAGATCTGGGTCCCCGGGGGGCCCGCAACACTTCTTCCTTGGAGGCTCGGACTGCGGAGGCCTGCTGTGCTGCCTGTCGGGTGCAGCATCCCCGGGCGAGGGGAGCCAGCCTGGCCGGCCTGTCGGCTTGGAGTGGCTCAGCCCTCCCCTGCGCTGAGGAAGGGGCTCCGTCTGTGTGTCCTCTGTCTGCGTGTCCCTCCTCTCATGCTCGCTGTCTCCTCTTTGTCTCTGTCTGACCCTCTCACTCTCCCTTCCTGTCTCTCTGTATTTCTGTGTCTCTCTGTCTGTCTCTCTCTCCCCCTCCCTCTCTGTCTCTCTGTCTCTGTCTGTCCCTCTCTGTCTGTCTCTCCCCCTCCCTCTCTCTCTCCCCCTCCCTCTGTCTCTCTGTCTCTGTCTCTCTC
>NW_025381788.1:0-1035 GCF_016433145.1 Gracilinanus agilis | reverse complement strand
AGAGAGAGAGAGAGAGAGAGAGAGAGAGAGAGAGAGAGAGAGAGAGAAAGATAATGCATATTTAAAACATAAAAGTTCAAAGTCCCATCTCCCAATATATATATAGTTCACTATTTTATGCAGATTAAGATGAACAGTTATAAAATAGTTTAAGAAGTACTGGCATGGGAGTGGGATTTAGAAAAGCTGGTTTCCATAACTAATGGTATGACCTTAGGGAAGAGGTTTAAACCTGGTATCTCTGCAATTGTATTTGATGCCTGTATTTAAATATAATTATTATCCTTTATAAGCCCAAGTATATTATTTGATACATTTGAAACATTATTCTAAGAAGTGGTTGATTCTTTTTACTAGACTTCACTGAAGAAGTCCATGATACAAAGTCCCATCTGAAGGTTTAAGCTTTTTTGTCCTCCCTTTAAAAAAATATAATGTAAATATATTTAAAAAAAAATATAATGGAGTTGGACTAAATGATTTCTAAGGTCCCTTCTAGTTCTAACATTCAAGGACCTTGGTTCTACGAATGTTAGTAAAGCAGAGACTGATGGCAATTTCTATCAAGTGTGGTGGTGGGATTTCCTAGCATCCTCCTTCTGGGTTGTGCTAAGTCAATCCAATTAAAAAGATCATGCTCCCCCATTCCTGGTCAGACTATATCTGTTGCTCTCAATTACAAAAATCTGACAGCTCTGATTTAAGCTCCCTGACAGAATGATGGAATGGCATACCATCTCATTCTCCTTCAGTTTGCTCTTTTCTGCCTCAAGCCTTTACTGTAGGGCCCTTGTGGGATGATGACAGATATGATCATTCAACAATAATTGTGCATCTGTCATGGGCTGTTGTACTTTGCTCTAATTAGAGCTTGCTGTTTCCTAAATTCCTATAATTTTATTCAATGAGTTGTGTTGGGTTTTCACTTAGGAGCCTTTAAACATGAGGCACTTATTGGGTAAAAGGATTTTCACCTTTCTTTCTTCCTTCCTTCCTTCCTTCCTTCCTTCCCTCCTTCCTTCCTTCCTTCCTTCC
>NW_025381787.1:0-6366 GCF_016433145.1 Gracilinanus agilis | reverse complement strand
GAGAGAGAGAGAGAGAGAGAGAGAGAGAGAGAGAGAGAGAGAATTCCCTCCCGACACACACACAAACACACAGAGAGAGAGAGAGAGACACGCGCACACAAGCGCACACACACGACAAAGACTGATCCTGCCCTCTCTTCAGTCTCACCCCAGCTGTCTCCTAGCCTGCCTCTTAGACCGGCGTTGTCTAATGACTAAGTGGCTACCCAGAGAATTGCTGGGCCAACCCAGCAATGTGATGCCGTGCAAAGGAGGAGCTCTGAGGTTGTGAAAATCTTTTTCCAAGATGAATTCTCTTCTCTGCTTTTTTTTTTTTTTTTTTTAAACTCATAGTCAGTGGGTGAGGGTACAGACGTTTCCAGTATTGTGGTCAGAGCACCAGGCTGAGAGTCAAGCCCCAGTTTCACCATTAATTTGGGAAATGAGAGCACATAAGAGGAAAGCCCTAATCTATCAGGTTAATATCATACTCAGGTCCTGCACATAGTAGGGCTTTGCACCAGGGGAGTTAGCCAGAGTGTCATTATTATTTTTTTTTGTTGAGGTATTTGTAAGAGAACAAATACTGTAATAGTCAGGTCCCTCCAAGTATTTGTAATATATTGTGTGTCATGGTGAAAAGAGACCTGGAGTTGAGTCAGAATACCTAGATTTGAAGACTGGACCTAGCACTTATTGTTGAGCTTTTATGTTTTTGACCCCCATTTTCCTCATCTACAAAATGGGAAAATATTATAGTAATACTTACACAATCTTCCTCAGAGGGCTATTTTGCTTTAAAAATGTTAAAGTCTGTAGAAATGTGCCATGAGGATACTACATATGGAGAATCTAATTCAGATGTCACTTCCAGTGCAGAACTTTCTCTGATCCCCTCCTTATTGGTTGAGATTTTTCTGTCCTCTCCTAACAAATTCTTTGTATTTTTCTAATGCATGCATGTGATTCAATTTGTATTTGCTATTTGTTTATGTATCACGTCTCCCCTCACTACAATGTAATCTTGGAGAGCTTAGGGACCATGTCTAATTTAACTTTGTGGCTTCCCCAATGTCAAGTACAATGGCTGGCACTTCATAGAATCACAGAATTTTAGAGTAGGAAGATGTGGTGGAAATAAATACATTCATTTAAGACAATCACTCCATTTTGTTGAAAGCTTCCATTTTGTGATTAAGTAGTTGTTATGTAAAGCTGTTTTTTTCTTCTATAATAAGATAAGCAAAATGATATAGTTTGACAATGATGTGTTTTTCAAATTTGGGGAACTATTTTTAATGACTTATCTCTCACCTCCCTGCAAAAGTAAACAACTGTTAATGATGTGTATGTACTAAATCTGGTAAATTACTGATAAACACTTGCTAATGACATTAGGAAACTAAAACTTCGATTGGTAATTTCCTTTCATCATAAGCTTTATTGATCATCAATCAGAATTTAGATGTAAATTATAAAAACCCTTAGCCTGAATCATAAAAGCTTATTGGAGGCCCTGGCCATCAGCCTGCTCATGGGTTAGGACTAGGACAGACTTTTGCTTTTCCAAAACTCAGTATCTCTGGCTCGCTCTCTCTCTCTCTCTCTCTCTCTCTCTCTCTCTCTCTNTGGAGGCCCTGGCCATCAGCCTGCTCATGGGTTAGGACTAGGACAGACTTTTGCTTTTCCAAAACTCAGTATCTCTGGCTCTCTCTCTCTCTCTCTCTCTCTCTCTCTCTCTCTCTCTCTCTCTCTCTCTCTCTCTCTCTCTCTGTAAAACCCTTACCTTCCACCTTAAAATCAGTGTTGTATATTGGTTCCAAGGCAGAAGGGCTATGCAATTGGGATTAAGTGACTTGCTCAGGGTCACACAGCTAGGAAGTATCTGAGGTCAGATTTGAACCCAGGACTTCCCATCTCTGTGCCTGGCTCTCAACCCACAAGTAGAGTCACCTAGCTGCCTCCTATTCTGTATTCTTTTGAGAATGCTGCTTATTGATGAAGACTTGTGAGGCTGGCACAAAGAGTGCCACCTTTAAAAGAGACACATGGCCTCTGGCTTAGATAGAGGACAGAGATGGAAACTTGTCAACATGGACTTGAGACATACTTCTTGGGACCTCTAATAATCATGCTGGCAGTTTTTCCCTGCAAGGTTTGATGTTTATATTGTTGAATAGTCAATAAAACTTGATATATGCATTGATGACTATAAGTCTTATTAGGGGACCATAAGCATATGTCATGGTAAATTGATTTTATGCATGTACTGTGTTTTCCAAAAGGCAACTCAACAACTATTTTGTTGAACCCAGCCCTGAAACCAATCTCCACTCTAACATAAGCAAAAAAAATAGTCATTCAACTTGTGTTTGAAGATTTCTAAGAAGGAGAAACCCACCACTTACTGAGGCAGCCTTTTTTATTTTTGGCAACTGAAAATCTTGGGAATTTTTTCCCAATATCGAGCCTGACTTTTTCTTTTTGAAATTTTCATTCATTGCTCTTGTTTCTACCCTATAGGTCCAAACATTTCAAGTCTGATCCATCTTCCACACAAGGACACATTAATCCTTGAAGATGCTTATAAGCTATAACCTTCCCCCAGTATTTTATTTTCACCAGGCTAAACATCCCACTTCTTCCAACTAATTCTCTATGACCTGCACTGAAGATCCTTCATCATTCTGATTTTCCTCCTTGGGATACTTTATTGTTTATCACTATCTTTCTTAAACCATGGCACCCAGAACTGAATGCAATTCTCCATATGTGGTCCGAGAAGGGACAAATATTAAGGGACTATCACCTCCTTACTCCTGAAAGCTATGTCTCTCTCTATTAATGTAGCCCCAGATCACATGGACTGTTCTGGCTACCTTACCACCCAACTGATTCACATTAACCCTAACCCCTCCTCCCCAAAGAATTTTCATTTTCTCCTTTTACTTTTGAAGTTGATTTTTTGAGCCCCAATATAGTTTACATTTATCCCCACTGAATTTCATTTTATTGGACCTAGTCCTTTCTTTAGCAGGATCTTTTTTTGGATCTCAGTTTGAACAAATAGTAGGATACTTATCCCTCTCATATTGGTGACATCTACACATTTGCCTTCTCCAGGTCATTGATAAAAATGGGAAACAGCAAAGAGCTAAGCACAGATCCATGGGGCCCGTCATTGGAAATGTTCAATGGAGACCTTCTGCCAAGTATTAATTGAGTCAGATCCCTTTCTAATTATATTGTGATCTAGCCTACACCTTTTCATAGTCTCCAAAGGAACAGTAGGAGGTAATTTATCAGATGCTTGCTAAAATCTAGGTAAAGTTATATTTATAGCAGCCCCCTGATCAATTAGCTTAGGGACAAAATCTAAAAGAGAAATATCTGGCTTGACGTGTTCTTGATTAAACTATGCTTACCCTGTAATGACTGCTTTCTTTTCTGGATTGTTACTAACCATCTTTATAGTGATCTGTTCTAAAAATTTCCCAGGAATTGAAACTGGTGTATAATATTCAGACTCTCTTCTCCTCCCCTTTTTGAAAATTGAAATGACATTTGCCTTTCTCCAGTCCTGCTGTGGTTCTCCCATTTCACATGATCTTTCAAATATCACCAATATAGGCTCAGCAATTTCATCTGCCAGTTTTTTTAGTACTCAAGGATATAGTTCATCTAGGGGAGGTGACTTGGATTTATCAAGGACAAGGAGATGCTCGCTTGCTATCTCCTTTCTTTTCCTGAACATCAACTCCCTATGGGTCATTTTTGATTTGTCATTCCCAGTGGAAATGTCTGAAGAAAAACAATAAAAGTAAGCTAAGAATTGAACATTTCTGCCTTTTCTTCATTGTCAGTTATTTTCATCCCATCCACCCCAAGCAGTGGTTCTATTCCATGTATGGACCTCTTCTTTACCCCAATGTCATTCAGAATTCCTTGTTATTGTCCTTAGCTTCCCCTGCCAACTTTAGCTTATATTGAGCTTTAGTATTTCTGACACGAGTTTTACAGGACTGTGCCAGTTTCTTATATTCACTTTTTATTTCTTGTCCTTGCTTCCATTTTCTGTTCATATCTTTTTGAAATCTTAATTGGTGAGTTCCCTGAGCACAAACATTGGTCTTTTTAGACAACTCCCATTTTTCTACCTCATTTAATTTTTTCCCCTTTGAATTCTATAAATTTCATTCTAAAAAAAATTCCCATCCCTGATGGGCTAATTTCTCTAACAGAATTTTAGTTCATGTAATAATACCTATATAAGGCTATGCAGATATATGCTCAACAACCAGCTCTCTGAAAGAAAAATGTATACACAACATGCTTTTAAATTTAATCAGCACCATAAACATTTTCTCCTTTACTTTCTTAAGTCTAGAAAATCAGTGAAACAATGAATTAAGTCCTCATTTATAAGATTTGCTGATTTGCAAGGTGTGTAAGCACTCACACTGAAAATTTAACAATCAGCTTTTCCTAGCTGGTTCAAGCTGACTCCATCACACTTTAATATATTATCTTTCTTTTGAACTTTTTGAAATCTATTCTCCAATAGTCTATATCACTATGCTTGGATTTCCCTTTAATTGCTGCCATAAACACTTAAGAGGGAATGGTCATTTCCCCCAAAGCTTCCCATTGCTTTTATTCTAGCAACCAGCTCCTCCCCTGGTACTGATGACAAGATCCAATATAGAATCTCCCCTCACTGGTCTCTGTACTTTTTGAAAGATGAAAATATATTTTAGGCAGCCTAAGAACTTATTACCTACTCTCCTTTTGACAAGAAAGAACTCTAGCAGATGTCAGGGTAATTGAAGCCTCCCATCTCTACTGAATGCAACTCATATCCAATGCCACCTTCTCTATGAGGCCATTATTGAATTCTCCAATCATTGGCCACTTCTTGAAATTACTTTACATTTTCTTTATAAACATATCATACGGATCTTCCATAAGCCTATGCAATAGAATGCAAGATCATTGACAGTGGGGACTGTTTCGCTCTTTACTGCTACTTAATAAAAGTTAATAGATTTTGGAATCAGAAAACCTGGGTTGAAATTTCAATCCTGATACTGACTGGTATTTCAAACCATTTCTCTGGTCCTCAATTTTCTCATCTCCAAAATGGGAACAATTGTATATTATCAATCTTTTAGGGTTGAAATGCATTTGTAAATAAAACACTCTAGAAATATAAAATATAGTTACCATCAATAACAATAATTAACAATCTTCCAGGAAAAAGGGTAATTTGTAGGACCATAAGCAAGTCACCTTATCTCTTTGTCTCACTTTTCTCATCTGAAAATAATGATATTACTATCACTGTTGTTGTTGCTACTGCTACTGCTACTCCCAGTCCACCTCACAGGGTTGTTGGGAGGAAAGTACTTTGTTAACTATAATAATACAGGCATACAAGTGAATTCTTCTTTCTTTAAATGACAGGTTACCATACAAGTGACAAGATTTCCCATTTTTATTATCATTTCTATCTTCCTTGTAGAAAGGAATAGTTTTTTTTCCTTCAGCCATAGCAATTCACGAGTAACCTGAACTCCAGTCCTGCACCACCAATTGCCTGTTGTATATTTTGAACTGGATTGTATGTCCCAGAGATAATTCAAATTCAGTGTTTGCAAAATGGAACTTATCTTTTCCAACCTTAGGTATTTCTGTTAAGGACATTGCCATCCTTCTAGTCCCCCAGCTTTATAAATACAACATTATTTTTCAACTTCTTACTTTTCCTCATTCCATATATCCAATCAGTTGCTCATTTTTGCTGTTTTTACTTCAACAATATTCCTCACATCAGACCCCTTCCCTCTATTCACACAGCCACTGTTCTACCCACAGCTGCCAGAGTGAATTTCCTAAGGCAGAGTTCTGGCCATGTCACTCCCTTACTCATTAAACTCCTGGGGGCTCCCAAGTGCCTCTAGGAAAAAATGCCAACTCCTCTGTTTAGATTTTAAAGCCCTCCACAATCTGGTCCCAACCTATCTTTCTAACTTGACTATACATTAACCCCTTCCCTGCATGCTGTGATTCAGACAAACTGGCTCTCTGTCTTCCTTACATTGAAGACTCTATCTCTCATCTCTGTGACTTTGCACTGGCCATCTCTGTTTCTGGAATCCACTTCTTCCTCTCTCAGAATCTTATTCTTCCTCCAAGTCTCATCCCAATCACCATCTTCTCCTTGAAGTCTTTCCTGAGACCCACAACTGCTGGTGCCCTTTCCAAAAATAATCATCTTGTATTTAACAAAGTAATTGTTAATTTAAAAATACTTTTTTTGGGGGGGGATATTTATTTTCTCTCTCTCCTCTCTCTCTCTCTCTCTCTCTCTCTCTCTCTGTATATATA
>NW_025381786.1:1584-5993 GCF_016433145.1 Gracilinanus agilis | reverse complement strand
AGACAGAGGGAAGGGAGGGGAGAGGGAAGGGAGGGGAGAGGGAAGGGAGGGGAGGGGAAAAGGGAAGAGAAGGGTTAGGGAGGAAAAATGCAAGATAGACACATGGGGTGAAGGAAGGCACAAGAGAGAAAAAGAATGACCTGGGAGAGGAAGGAGATGAAGAGCAAGGAAAAACACCAACTCAACTCTGCAACTCAGTTATGAGAAGAAGAGTACTCAGGCTTGGTAAATAACAAGGGCAACAAAGGCCAAAGGCAGGTGGAATGTAAAGAGATATCAGCTGCCCTGGCCCTCTGAGCCTCCTTCCCTTCCCTTCAACCCTAATTCAAGACTTGGACTCTGCATATCTATGTCACCTTGCTCTGGGAGATTCTCTTACCTAGAAGAAGGCAGTCACTGGTCTGAGTCACAAAGAAAATAAGGCTTTGGGCTGACAGGTGGCAAGCTCATTACAAAAAACGAAGAGTGGAAAAGGGAAGTTCACTTAATGGACTTCCACAAAGGAAGCAGATACCAAAGAAAGACACTGAAGCTTAGGTTATAGTATGATGTGGTAGGAAAAGCACTGGGCCTTTAGAGTCAGGAGACCTGAGTTTGATTCTTGGTTCTGACATTTAGTAACCACATTACCAAAGTCAAGTTACTTAACCACTCAGGCTCAGTTTCTTCAACTGTAAAATGCTACCTGCTTCTTAGAGTTATAAGGGAAACCATTTAATGAACCATATAGCATTATATAAATGAATTATTGCTATTATTTTTACACAGCAGTTTCATTGCACTCATGACAGCAGCATCTCCTTCTTGGTCTCTCTCCAGCTCAAAATCCTGAGCCTGTCTGGTCAACCTTTGTGACCTATCACTTGAACTCAGAAGTTCTAATATTAGTCTCCTCACTAGACAGAAGAAAGAAATGTTAGAATCTGTTAGTTAATCAATATGTATTTACTATGCATACATCTTTGTGTCAGATGCTTCCTGATAGAAGCAAGGAGAGTTGAAGATAAACACAAAGAAGCATAAGACATGATCCCCATTGTCATGGAGTTTATAGTTGAGAGAGGGAGAGAGACAAAAAGAGAGAGACAGAGACAGAAATAGAGATAGAGCTCGGCCTGAGTGCCAACTCCAATACTTACTAGTCCTACGAATGTTAACAAGTCATTTAAGGCAGTAGAGTGCAATGAAACCTGACTGTGATGTCTACTAGCTGTATAACCCTGGGCAAGTAATTTAATTTCAACATCAGTTTTCTCTTCCATGTGAATAATACTACTTGTCTAGAGTTCTTATTAGGGAAGCAGAGTAATTTCTATAGGGATGTTTTATTTTCATTAGCATTGCCTTGTGACCTTAGGCAACTCACTTCCCTTCCCACTGCCTCAGTTTCCTTAGCTATAAAATTAGAGCATTGGCTAAATGGTCACTAAGGTCCCCTCTATCTTTAAACCCTAAAACATACTATTGTGATAACTGATACATATGATATAATTAAAGTGTTACAGTATTTCTAAAACTAAACAGAATCTGAATTCAAAATAGGGAGATATTAATGTAAGGTGAAATCATTCAATAGTAATTCCTAAACTTGAGATTAAATTTTGACTCTGAAAAATTAGTCTTGATTCTTTTTTCTTTTTAACCTTCTGTCTTAGAATCAATACTATCCATTAGTTCGAAGGCAGAAGAGTGGTAAGGTTTAAACAACAGGGGTGAAGTGATTTGTCCAGGGTCACACAGCTAGGAAGTGTCTGACAACAGAATTGAATCCAGGACATTCTGTCTCTGGGCCTGGCTCTCTATCCACTAACCCATCTAGCTGCCCCTAGTCCTAGTTCTGACCTTTGAAATTAGAGAGAATTACTCTCTCCTCATTCATATAACAATTCAAATACTTAAAGATAGAAAGCCTATCTCCCTTCCCCCATCTTCTCTTCTCCAGGCTAAACATTCTTTTTCCCTTTCACTCTCATGTAAGAAAGGTCATGGTCTTTAAAGCCCTATCTAGTCCTAAATAAATGATCTTATGCTTTAGAGGCAGAAGGAGTAGTAAAAGTTATTTAGTCTAACCTTCTCATTTTTCAAGGGAGGAAACTGAGGTCTAGAGAGAAGAAATGCCCAAAAGGAGTAAGCAGGAGAAGCAGGATTTGAACCTTGGACTTCAGACTCTAAACCACTGGTTTCACTCATCATCCTGATTTCCTCCTTGTGATTCTATATGTCCCTTTCATTCTGTGAAGGCCAAAATGAGATATGATTGCTGTGTAGTGGAAGGAATACAGGATTTGGAAACAGGGACCCTGGTTTCCATTGCTGGCCTTGCCCCTTCCTACGTTAGTGATCATGAGCAGATGCCTTCAACTCTCTGGGGCTCAAATGCCACTTATCTCTTAAATGAGGGGGCTGGACTAAATGATCTACAAAGTTCCTCCCAGCTCCAGAGCTACGAGCCTATAACATTACAGATGTAACTTGACTGATGGTCCACTTCAATAATTAGGAATCTGACTTCTGGACAGGACAAGGAGGAAGCTGCCCATTGAAACAGATAGATAAACAGACAGATAGACTCATTAATGCCAAGTAAAAAGATGCCTAGAGGGAGAGAATCAAAAGGGGAAAGGGTTCAATAAGATACCACTGCAAGGTTTTCCCTTCACATTTCCTACACTTCAGCCACTGAGGCTACCAGGTTATCTCTCCCTTTGCTAACCCTGATGCATTCTTCAGCCTTCTTCACCCATTCCATCCTGGACTTAGTACTTGCTTTGGATTCTATATACCCCTTCCCTACATCCTTCTGTGCCTTACTCAGTCCTTCACTCTCTATACTCCCCCAAATCACTATTTGCCACTACATACTATCAACATTACAGGCTCTAGGATTTCTATTGGTTTAGGTCCTCTCTTCCCAAATGCCCTAGGGAATTATCTTCCTGGGTTTCTTTAGCTGAAGTTTTGTGGCTAACCTAGGAAAGAGTCTCTGAAGTCAGAGTCCAGTCCTGGGTCAACAGACATACAACCTGCTATCAAGCACATTTTGGAGTTTTTTTCCAATAGGATCTGCCAGGACTTGTGCCTTCACACACCCTCAGAAAAGCCCTCAATGCCCACACCACAATAACTCCTTCCAATATTGACCAAAAGTGCAAAGGGCACTGGTTAAACCAGCCCTTAGGTTTTCAATGCCATCATCTCTCCTGCCAGGATCCCCTCATCTGTTTCCTCCCATCTCCTAGAATCATGGATTCCTAGAGATCTTTTTCTCTTTCCAGGAAATTGTGGCTTCATAAGTGAAGAAACTTCAAAGAATTTACCAACATTAAAATTGGAAGAAAACTCAGAGGCCATTTAATCCAACTATACCCCTGCAAGAACTTTCTACTTCCTTTATAACATATCCATCAAGTGATCATCTGTCCTTTGTTTGAATATGTTTTTGTTCACTGAATATGTTCATTTTTGTTCATGAATGTGTTCACTGATGGGGACCCCACTCCTCCTAAAAGCAAGCTTTATTTGCTAAGGAGATTTCCCTTACATCAGTTTTAAATTTCCTTTTCTATACCTTCCACCTATTTCTCCTAGTTCTGTCCTTTGGGGCCAAGGAGAACAAATAAATTTCCTCTTTAACCGGGCTGTCCTTTAAATAGCTGAAGATAGCTAAATCCTGCCCTGTCTAATGAAAATCCCCAATTCTTTCAACTTCTCTTTGTATGAAATGTTCATTAGTCCTTGCACCCGCCTCACTTTTCCTTCAATGTCTGTCCTAAAGCATATTGCCCAGAACTGAACACAGTACTCCCAAGGAAGTCTGATCAAGACTAGGTATGGCAAAGACCTCCCTCTTTCTGAATACATCTCTTCTAGAGGCTGAGCTCATAGTAGCAAAGTCAAAACCCAGACCTACCAGCCTCCCATTTCCTTTTCCTCAGATTCTGAATAAGGGACAGCCAAAAAGAGTTCCTAAAATAATACCTCTTACAAAGCTGAAAAAAAAAGGTATTTCTACCTATTCTAGACTTGGCACTAAACCATACCTTGGCCAGTAGCCATAGCGCTTTCTCACCAAGTTCATAAATCTAAAAGAATCCCACATCTGCAGGAAAGCAACATAGACATTACTTTGCCAAATGGACCCAAGAGATTTTAAATGGAGTGGGTGCCCAGACTTCATCTTTCTATGAAAGCCTTGTCTCTCCCCTCTCCACCCCAAACCTACCCCATGGAGATGGGTGAGGAGGCTTCAGAAAAGGCAGGATTTAGACTCATTATTTTTTATTTTTTTTTTTTAATTTTTTTAAACCCTTAACTTCTGTGTATTGACTTATAGGTGGAAGAGTGGTAAGGGTAGGCAATGGGGGTCAAGTGACTTGCCCAGGGTCACACAGCTGGGAAGTGTCTGAGGC
>NW_025381786.1:0-1567 GCF_016433145.1 Gracilinanus agilis | reverse complement strand
ACCTCCTGTCTCTAGGCCTGGCTCTCAATCCACTGAGCTACCCAGCTTCCCCCTTAGACTCATTTTTAAAACAGAGTCAAGACTCTCTTTTAAAACAGGTGCAAACATGATAGGTTATTGTGGCCCCTCTTCATCCTGAAGAAAAGTTCCTATCGAATACATTTCACTAAATGGAAAGATGAAACTAAGATCCTTCAGTGTGCTCCAGCCACTACAAGGTGACAACATCAAGTTGTAGGCTCAAGGTGGTACTGATTGGGGTAGAGGGGAAGAGAGACAGGAGCAATGCAGAAGCAATCTCTAAGGATCTGGCAGGTGGGGGTGGAGCCATGCTCAAATATGAGACAAACAGAACAGGGAACATGAAAACAGAAGACCCTGAACCACAACAAGGTTTCCAGTGAACAGCTGGCCACTGAAATAATGACACCAAAGGGTTGGTTTCATGTCAAAGGAACCGATCAGACGAGGCAAACAAGGTTTCAGTTTCTCTGTCTAGCTGACAGCCTACAAACCCTGCTCTTGCACCAAAGTGATTCTGTAGTTTTACCTTCCATACCTTTCTTGTCCAATTTTCAGGATTCAACTTTGCTGACCTTGGCATTTCTATTTTGGACACACCTTGCACTCTAGTTTTCCCAATCCCCTTCTTGACTGCCACCTCAGTGACTCCTCTATTCTTAGATTTTCTCATTCCAGCCCTACTTTCCAAAAAGAAAGGAGGAACACATCTAGAGCTATCAGAGGACTCAAGGTTTAGATTTCCAAGGGGATGGCACCTACCTTCCACAGGCGAGGTCTTCAAACGCCGACAGATCCCTTCAGTGTCCCCATAGGTCTCCTTGATTTTGACCACAGCCTCTGTCCCCCGAAGTTCCATGAGGGAGCGGAGCTCCTCCATCGTACACCCAAACTCGCCTGCATGGTTGGCCTCATTTCTTTGGTTCTTGGAATAAAAATCGCTGTTGGTCATGTCTCCCATTTTTGCTGAGGTTCCTGCTCCACTTTGGGCAGATCCAAGGGTTATTATTATTATTTTTTACTTATCTATTTATTTTAGGGGAAGGGAAGAAAGAAGCAGGTTCCCAATTAGAACTATAGGTCTATACGGCTTTCAGGAAGGAAGCAACTTTAGCAACTCTGAGCAGTCAGCTCCAATTCCAAGGGAGAAAATGGAGATGGGCCAGTGTGGCAGCGGCTGTGGCAAGCTCGGACAGGAACACCTCGACAGGCAGGGATCCCAGTTCGAAGGTTGGTGGTGGAGGGTCTCAAGACTGCAGACCCAGGCGTCCCCATTCAGCGCTGCCCATGCTGATACTCCCCAGAGCTGGCGTCTACATGGTCATGGCCCCTTCCTGGCACCTATAAAAACAAGCACAGGGTAGGAGTTAAGAGAAAGAAACATACCTTTGGCTAGGAAGCCATTTTCTCTACCTTTTTCTCATCCATACCTTCACACATAGGACTATTCACACATGCACGCTCATCTCACTATGCACCGTCATACAAGCATGCCTGCCATTCACTACACATACATACACACAGAGTGTCTCTCTCTCTCTCTCTC
>NW_025381785.1:0-5277 GCF_016433145.1 Gracilinanus agilis | reverse complement strand
CAAAGGAGGGCTTCATGGTGTTACACCAAGGACTATTGCTCTTTCTCCAGAATTCACTGATTGAATGTTCAAGGGTATTCTGGGATCTTTATCCTTTGCGTAGAGATTTCCGCCCTGTTAGTCAATGAAGGGTATTGCTCTGGTTAGGCTCAGGAATATTTGACAACTGGCTCTGGGGGAGGGGGGATGGGTCAAGTATACAGGAGTGTTTTCTGGGGCTTTGAGAGGCTTGTGAACAGTCACACAGTCAGTAGGTGTCACAAGCAGGATTGGAACTCAGCAATCTCCTCTGAGGCCACATAACCTCTCCTGTGTAGCACCTATTTAGCACTTTTAAAAAGTGTTGAATTTCATTAATTGAGTGGTTTGAGCTTGTCAGAGATGCCTCATGGTATGGAGGAAAAATAACTGGTTCCAATATCTGCTTCTGATGCCCTCTGTGTGACTGGGGTGGGGAGGGGGGAATGTTTCCTCTTGAGAATCCCTCACTTCGCTAAACTAGAACATAGCACTAATTATCCCTGTCTCACCAATCTCACAGGGTAGCTGTGAGCAAGGAACTTGACAAATTTGCAAATGATAAAGAAGTGTGATCTACCAATATCACTACCCCCATGACCATTATCGGCTTGGCGCCCCAACTATTATGGGTGTCATGAAATTCAGCATCATAATCAGGACCACAAACATCCTCTCTACGAACAGCATCATCATCAGCATCATCACCAAAGCCATTGTGCCATCATGAACACAGCATCACTCAAAACCAGGGAAGGAAGAAGTTCTTAGCAAGAGAGAGGGAAACAAAGGACCTCTTTAAATGGAAGCTCTGATGTAGCTCCATCAATAATGGTTTCTGTTCCCCACAACCCCACCCTCTCAGGATAACCCTCTGGTTCATCAGAAGTCATGCATTTTAATTTCCCATGAACCTCCAAGTGCCGGATTATCCTCCCTAATAAGATCATTGGTCTTCAGCAAGAGTGTTAAACATGGAGGGCCCTGATGCTTCTGGGGGATTAAAGCAGCCTTCCTGGAGATTAGCAGGAGCTTTTGAACTGCAGACAGCCCCCAGTGCAGAAACATGTGTCTTTGGGAAAGTGGGCTTTTATAAGGAATAAATCTCCTGAAATCGGTCCATGCAAATTCCATTTGCTCTTTGAGACTCTAAGATCCCCCCTTAGAAATTATATCTATGGATCTTCAAATACCTGCATATGTGTATATATGCACACACATGTATACAGAGTATATTATCATGTATTGTGTAAATATGCAAAAATATGCAAATACACATCCTTACCACAAAGTTTGGAATACAGCAGAGACCTAGTAAGAGATTGCTGATTGGAATAGATTTTTGTTGTTGTTCAGTTATTTCAATCCTGTCTAGCTCTTTGAGGCCCCATTTGGGGTTTTCATGGCATGGATGCTAAAGGGGTTTGCCATCTCCTCTCCAGTTTGTTTTGGAGATGAGAAAACTGAAGCAAAGGGATTTAAGTGATTTAGCCTGGGTCACAGAGCAGTAAGTATCAAAGCCAGATTTGGACTCAGGTCTTCCTGATTCCAAACTTGGGGGTGTGTCAACTGAGCCGCCTAGCTGCCTTAGAAACCATGTGATCTGGCCATCTCATTTTACATCAGAGGAATCTAAGATTTAGAAAGCTGGAGAAAGGGTTTCCCTAAATTCACAAAAGCTGAATCATTGTCATTAGAAAGAGGTACTTAGGGGCAGCTGGGTAGCTCAGTGGATTGAGAGTCAGGCCTAGAGATGGGAGGTCCAAGGTTCAAATCTGACCTCAGACACTTCCCAGCTGTGTGACCCTGGGCAAGTCACTTGACCCCCATTGCCCACCCTTACACTCCTCCACCTAGGAGCCAATACACAGAAGTTAAGGGTTTAAAGAAAGAAAGAAAGAAAGAAAGAAAGAAAGAAAGANGAAAGAAAGAAAGAAAGAAAGAAAGAAAGAGGTACTTAATGACAATCTAAAAATCAACCCAAACAAAACAGAATTCATTATACTCTGTCTCATCCCTTCCCTACCTGATGCCCCCTGCAATGAAAAATCTTTTCCTCTCTCTAACTTTCCTGTTAATATCACTATCCTTTCATTCATCTGGGTTTGCAACCCTGGAGTCATCCTCGAATCTTCTCCTCACTCTGACCATCCGCATCCCCAGGCTAGTGAGTTTCCAGTTCTTATGAGTTATTCCTCCATGTTATATATCAAATCCATCTCTATTCTCTCCATTCACACACACAACCACCACTCTGGTTGAGGTTTCATTCTTTCTTTGATGGCGGTAATACCTGTTGATTCCTTTCCTGGCCTTCCTACTCCACTCCTCACAGCTGCCGAATCGAGATTCCTAAGTCACGTGGCTGACCCCCGCTTCCTTCCCCTGCTTAAGAATATCCTGAGATTCTTTCTTTCCTCTAACATAAAATAAAAACTCTTTATGAAGTACCTGTGAATTTATTTCCCAGCTTTGTGTATCTTCCTTATGTATTCTATATCACAATGAAATCGGGCTTGTTGCAGTCTTCTTTATAGGCTACTATACGTCCCACCTCCCTGCCTTTCAAATGCTGGCCTCCTAGAAAGCAATGTACTCCCTCTTCTCTTCCACCTGTTCAACTCTCTAACTTCCTTCAAGGCTTAGCTCAAGTGCCACCACTTAGAGGAGGTTGTACTTATCCCCTCTTTTGCCCTTGAAACTACTTGGATTTTTTTTTTTATATTCTCTTACTGTTGTTTTCAACTTCCTGAAAAGGGTGCCCTTTTAGGTTATCTGTATCCCCAGGAACTAACATAATGGACATATGATAAATGCTTGAAGAATGAATGTACAAATGAATATGGACAAAGCTTACATCGAATGCCGAATTTACTGACAATTCTTGCTCAATATAGGGGAATGAGCCTTTGAAATGTTATAATACAGAAATCCGACCTTTTTGTAGTTAAAAGATAGGAAATGGGTGTGTCGAAATAGAATAGAAGTACCATGTGTAAGACTCTTCTAAGAGAATCAGTCAAGCTTTCAATAGTATACCATAATGCCAAGACAGTAGGTCACAGAACTCCGAGATACCAGACCTAAAGGTCATAGTGCCATCCTCTGGGGTCAACTGCATGTCAAATCCCTCTAAAAATACTTGAAGACTGGAATCGAGTATCTTTTAGGTCTTCATTTCTCAACACTAAACACTCACAATACCTTCAAATGAACCTCACATGCTGTAAGGGGGACTCATGGTGACTCAGTACCTTTCACTGACTGATGAACCTCATGCAGTCATTTCTCTAGATTCTTTTGGTCCTTCCAAAAAGATGGTCCTCATACTTAGATACGAGTCTCTAATTGTGCTCTAAACAGGGCAAAGGCCAGCACAGATATCCTCTCTCTTTTTCTGGAAGCCATATTTTTTCCATTCCTCTCCACCTAAAGGACAGATTTGAATGAATAGAATGATTCATTCAACAGTTGTTGATGTGGTACCCAGCATGCATAAATCCTTAGTCTCAGCACTGGATGTCTCAGCTAGAATGATACATGGTCCATGTTCACAATATAGTGAGAAAGATAACAGACAAACAAACATGGCTACTATAACTATGTCACTCGAAAGCAGTGCCTAGGATTATACTTGGAAATTCTTTTGGTTGTTTTTGTTCTTTTGTGGTTTCATTTGTGTAGAGAACAACAAACTCACAAAGCAATTTCTCTATAAGAACAAAGGAGCATCTACTCTGCCATAGAAAGTCTTAAATAATTATTGAGCACTCAAAATTAGGGAATCTTTCCCCCCCCTCCCCAGATTGATGCAGCCAGCAGATGGAAGATCTGGGCCTTACGTATAGGCTTTCTTGACTCTAAGGCCATTTCTTTTTATCTTTCTTTATTTTTATTGTTATCTTTATAAATATTCTTTCTATCACATGGCCTGTGCCTACCACATAGTAGGTATCTGGTATATGGTTGTCGAATGAATTTAAAAAGAATAAACAATGCATGTTTAACATTGCTCCAACTATGCTGATGTAATAACAGGATTTAATCATGATGAGATTTTAAAGATATGAATATGAAAGCAAGGCCACATCAAGAGATTCTTTTAAAAAAATTTAGCTTCTTTCTAAAAATCAATAGTTGGTATTGGTTCTAAGACATAAGACTGTTAAAGGCCACTTAATTGAAGTTAAATGACTTGCCCAAGCTCACACAGCTAGAAAGTAACTAAGGTCAGATCTAAACTCAAGACCTCCCATCTCCAAGCATGACTCTTTATCCACCAAGTCACATACCTGCTGCAAGTCATCATGTTTCAATTTAGGAATTCTCTTTCTGATGGAATTTGAATGGATCACCTTCATTAGACAAACAAACATTCAAACACCTTTCCAGGGTTTTAAAAATCTAACTTAGGAAACAGAGCCAAGATGGCAGAGAGAGTATATACAGAACCACTTAATCTCTACCAAATTACTCTCCTCAAAACTATGATATAACACCTCAAAATAAATTCTAGAGCAACACAACCCACCAAACATTGGACAAAAATAATTTTTCAATTTGAAACAATTTTAAAAGGCTGGCATGAAAAATCTATTGCACCAAGGTTGAAATGGAATGCAAAGTAGTATGCCAAGATAGGTCCCACTTTAGCAACAGGCATTGGGGGAAGATGAATCAGCAGCAAAGGTTTCTGGAGCTCTCAGCCACAGAAGGTTAGGGGGGAGGTGTAGATCATACAATTTCTCAGGAAGAAATTTTAGGGCTCCCTTTGCCATCTCTGAAAAAGATTCTTGTTGCATTGCCCATATACAAATCCAGGTGGCAGACCTGAGTTGCTGTCTCAGGGTGAGGAGGAGCTCTAATATACATCACTGCTTGTGGTCACAGAGTAGAAAGGGACCCTGGCCACAGTTACAAGAGAGAAGAAAGTACTTGTCCTTGCTCAGAGACCACAGCACAAACCAGGAAAGTATTAAACACACCTCTCCTTAGGTTATACCACATTGGAAGAATTGAAAGCTTATTAAATCCCTAGAGCCAGCTTGGAAGATGATTACACAAGGAACCTCAAACTTGGAACAGTGCTCCCTTATCACTTTACAGAGCCCAATTTTAACAGTTAAGTTAAAAGAAAAAAAATTGGAAAATAAACAAAAAATAAAAAGAGAAACAATATATAAAGTACTTTTTTTGTGACAGGAACCAAAAAAAATCAGAAAAAGACAACAAAATCAATAGTACTATGTCCAGAGCATC
>NW_025381784.1:3821-4080 GCF_016433145.1 Gracilinanus agilis | reverse complement strand
ACACCTAGCAGATTGGCTAAAATGAAAGAAGGGGAGAGTAATGAATGTTGGAGGGGATGTGGCAAAATTGGGACATTAATGCATTGCTGGTGGAGCTGTGAACTGATCCAGCCATTCTGGCTGGCAATTTGGAATCATGCTCAAAGGGCTATAAAAGAATGCCTGCCCTTTGATCCAGCCATACCATTGCTGGGTTTGTACCCCAAAGAGATCATAGATAAACAGACTTGTATGAAAATATTTATAGCTGCGCTTTTTG
>NW_025381784.1:0-3727 GCF_016433145.1 Gracilinanus agilis | reverse complement strand
ATGGAATACTATTGTGCTAAAAGGAATAATAAACTGGAGAAGTTCCAGGCGAACTGGAGAGACCTCCGGGAACTGATGCAGAGCGAAAGGAGCAGAGCCAGAAGAACATTGTACACAGAGACTGACATTCTGTGGTAAAATCGAATGTAATGGACCTCTGTACCAGCAGCAATACAATGACCCAGGACAATTCTGAGGGATTTATGGTAAAGATGCTACCCACATTCAGAGGAAGGACTGCAGGAGAGGAAACATATAAGAAAAACAACTGCTTGAACGCATGGGTTGGGGTGGACATGATTGGGGATGTGGACTCGAAACTACCACACCAATGCAACTACCAACAATTTGGAAATTGGTCTGGATCAAGGACACATGACAAAACTAGTGGAAATGCGCATGGGTAGGGGGGGCGCAGGGGGGGGGGGTTGAAGGGGAAAGGAGGAGCATGAATCATGTAACCATGTTAAAAATGAATATTAATAAATGTTAAAAAAAAAAAAAGGGAAGTGACTAGAACCAGGAGAATGCTGTACACAGTAACAAAGTAGCTGTGAGTAACTTAGCTATTCTCAGCAAGACAGAGATCCAAGACAATTCCAAAGGACTTATGATGAAATATGATATCCACTTCCAGGGAAAGAACTGATGGGGTCTGAATGCAGAGATCAGAGCAAGCCTTTTTTATTTTCTTTAATTTTCTTTTTTGTTTTTTGTTCTGTTACATTTTGCAACATTACCAATAAAGAAATATATGTTTCATGCCTATATATGTATAATCTATATCCAAGGTCTTCTCAAGGAAGGGGGAGAGGAAAGAGGAAACTTAGAACCCAAAAATCATAAAAAAAGAATGTTAAAAATTATTTTTACATGTAATTGTGGGAAAAATATTCTTTGAATGTTTAAAATGAAAAGAAAAAATATTCTTTAGGATTAACTTATTTAGTATCCATTTATTTTTAATCTTTCCTTTAAAAGGTTTTTTAATATAATTTATTTTGTTAAGATGAATTAAAAAAAACAACATTATCTCAGAGACTAGATAAGAGTCTCTCAACCATTGGGGGTACTATGGAGGAGACTGTGTAAACAGCAGCAATGATCAATTACTGGAATCTAGTTAATAATCAGTCTTTTCTGGGTCTTTGACATTTATAGAAAAAAGCTCCATATGATGAAGAGAGATAGGGTTTGGGTTTTTTTGAGAGTGGGATATGGTTAGATTGTTCAGCTACATTTTGGTTCTTGATATTCCTAGCAAATATCTTCAAAACAAAGATAATGAGAAGCAAGTGAATGCTGTATGAGGGGATACTTGTGAGCTATGAGGGGGAAAAAAAGGAAAGTCAGGGCAGGAGATATTACCCTGCCAAAGTTTCGCTGAGATGCAGATTTCTCTCTGAATACTATATTACTCTGCCCCTTGGCTGACCACATTTAGGCAATAATTTTATTCAATATATTTTCTTTTCATTTTTGTTGGTTCACCTGGAGTTCCCCTGCAGAAAAGCCATTAATGCAAAAGGTCTACAGGGTCAAACTGACCCCTAAATCCTCATGACTGTAACCAACTGTCTCTCACAGGAACATTTGAAGCAGTAACTTTGGAAGGAAAAAACATCAAACCCTGCTGTGCCTTGGACCTCTACAAAAGGGCTGAAGTCAAAATAGTTTTTGGAACCTACTGTTTTGATTCTAATGAAGCTTCAAAGTCCTAGGAAATCAGAATACTAAAAGGTTTAACACATAATCAAAAAGTGTGTATAAGCACCTATGCTAGGCAGCTACATGGCAGTTTATAGAGCACTGAGCTTGGAGTCAGGAAGACTTTCCTAAGTTCAAATCTGACTTCAGACACTTACTAGCTATATGACCCAGGATAAGTCAATTCACACTGTTCACCTCCGTTTCCTCATCTGTAAAATGAGCTGGAGAAGGAAATGGCAAGCCACTCTAGTAATTTTGCCAAGAAAACCTCAAATAGGGTCATGAAGAGTCTGACAGAAAAACAAAGGCACTTGGTATACAAGTGCAAAGAAGGAAACAAAATAGGAACTGCTGACCACTAAGCTTCTGAGCTGGGCTTTCTCCAAAACCAGCAGTAACAGCTTTTTTTGAACAACTACATAAAAGGAAGAATGCTAGATTCTATTGGGAATAGAAGACGAGTAAAATACAGTCCTTGTCCTCAAGAAGTTTATAATCAGTCTACAATGGCTAGGTTTTATCCTGAATGCAAATAAGAGAAGTGAGTATAAATGAAAAAAACAGAAACATTAATGGCCTACTATGTGCAAGTCCCTGAGGATGCCCCCCCACCAAAAAGACAAGTCAGATTGAGGTGATATCACCAACAAACATATATATATATATATATATATATGTGTGTGTGTGTATATATATATATATATATACATATCTTATCCAAAAAGAAGTATCTTATCCAAAAAGAAGGAGGAAGCCATAAAGATTTTTGAATAGAGGAGAACTACTCTATCAAGACAAAGTGTCTAAGTGTTGACCTTGATGGAGCACTGGGCCTGGAGTCAGGAAGATCTGAATTCAAATCTATCTCAGCCCCTTACCACCCATGCTTGGACAAGTCACTTAAATCTGGTTGCCTCAGGTTCTTCATCTGTAAAATGAGGATAGTAATAGCATCTGCCTCTCAGGGTTGTTGTATTTAACAAAGCATTTCACACAAAGTACGTGCTATATAAATGCTAGCTATTATTATTATTAATATAGTTTTTATTATCTGAGTTTTAGAAATATTTATTGTGGCCTCTGTGTAAAAGACTGATTAGAAATATGAGAGGCAAAGGTATCAGTTAAGAGGTAGTGTGAGTATAGAAAAGGGTACAGACCCAAGAGATGCTGTGCAAGTAGATTCAACAAGATTTGGCAAGATATTGGACATGTAGATTGAAAGAGAAAAAAGTCAAGGATGACTCCAAGGTTATGGTAAGATGGTAAGGCCATTTCCCATAATACCGTAGAGGGCAACATCATCCTCCCAGGCCCTCAGGCTCACAACCTCGAAGTCATCTGGGACTCCTTGCTATCTGTCACACCCCCCTACATCCAAGCTATGGCCACAGTCTGTCAACTTCATCTTTGCAACACCTTTTAAACATTCCCCCTTCTCTCCTCTGACACTGACACTGCTCCAGTGCAGGCCCTCATCAGCTCAGACCTTGAGTACTGCAATAACCTGCTTCAAGTCTCTCCCTACTCCAATCCATTGTCCTAAAACACAGATCTGATCATAACATTATCCTATTCAATAAACTCCAGTGGTTTCCCATTGCCTCCAGGAGCATATACAAAATGCGCTATTCAGCATATAAAGTCCTTTACAACAGCCCCATTCTAGCCTTCCAGTCTTCTTACACTTTGCTCCCTAAAGCATACTCTTTGATCCAGTGATACTGGCCTCCTGCTTTTCCTTAAAGAAGACATCCCATTCCTCAGAATCAGGCATCTTCTCTGGCTGTCCTCAAGTCTGGAACATTCTCCCTCCTTCCCTCCCACTACTGACCTCTGGGGGCTTCCTTTAAGTGTCGACTAAAATCCTGCTTTCCCACAGAAAACCTTCACTAATTCCTCTTAATTCCAGTGCCTTCCCCGTTAATTACTTCCTATTAACCTTGTATATTATTTAAATATATATGCATATGTGTGTGTGTGTATATATTGTGTGTGTGTACATATATATATATAT
>NW_025381783.1:0-2104 GCF_016433145.1 Gracilinanus agilis | reverse complement strand
ATATATATATATATATAAACATGTGTTATTAGAAGGTAGATGGGGAATCTGGAGCAGGGTTAATTGTGGGTATTGAATCCTATGTGGGACATCTAGGATAGGATAGTGAACCCAGATGGATCACATACTGTGGTAGATGTTGTTGTTTAGATATAATGAATCTGCTTATCCCAAACTCCAGATGATAACAGTATCCCAGGGCTACCAGCCAAGAGAGGTATCTGCTGATAACTTTGTTCAGTTATCTATGCCCAACTGAAGCCCTGTACCTTAGATAATGCTTAAGACTGACTGCAGATTGGACACTGTTTCTGCAGGATATAATACTCCTCTTCCCTCAAATTGCCACTGGATATAATTCACTAAAGCCCACTAGACCTTTGATGAAGCTCAAGTCAATAGAAAGTTTAAGATGATTTATTATCTAATAGACTTAAGGAGGAGGAAGAGGATAATGACTGGGAGAATGGGAGTAGGAAGTCCTTAACTTTTCAAAGCTAATTAAATTATTGTTGAAACTTCTAATATACTGCTGACCACTGTTTTGGTTGATAACAGCCTAGTTGGGCCAGACAGACCCAACCTTAAGTTGTGGTAATTAGATTAAATCTACACTGCCCATCTTTAGATTTAATCACCAAAGGTGAGAATACCTCCAATTTTGGGAGGTCTGTAACCCACGTGTGCTACAGTGGGTGACAAATCAGAATTGACTGACTGCCCCATAGGCAGTCCTATGAGAAGCATCTGTTGTAATTGGACACGCAAAACTAGGAGGAAAGCACAGGAAGTGACACATAAGTGACCCCTTTAAAAAGAAAGAGTTGAGTGAGTGAGTGGGTCTGCTGGTTTGTGAAAAGGTCCTAAAGGAGCTCTGCTGGTTCGTGGAGAAGTACTGGCTGGAACCCTGAGACCATGGTGAGACTGTTCCACATGGTGAGTGTTAAGACTGAATCTTCTTGAACTTCTCTTAAGGAACTTCCCTTCAAAAGAGACTCTGTGACTGAAGCTTTGCTTCATATGCCTCTGGGACCTTTGGGCCTAGGCCCTTGGCTCAAAGCTTGACCTTTTTCCAATTAAGGATTAGTTAAATCTGCCTGGTGTGAGCCAGGGGCCAGAGCAAATTACT
Organism: Gracilinanus agilis; assembly: GCF_016433145.1. Taxonomy (NCBI): domain Eukaryota; kingdom Metazoa; phylum Chordata; class Mammalia; order Didelphimorphia; family Didelphidae; genus Gracilinanus; species Gracilinanus agilis. The sequence continues at coordinate 975 of NW_025381783.1, read as the reverse complement.
CAGTGTGTTAGATCACTTATCCTATCTTATTCTTTCTCTAATTTTCTTACTTCTCTCTCTCTTCTTAATTGTAAATAAACTTCCATAAAAGTCAATTTTGACTTGAGGTTATTCCTTAATTGGGGATTTTTCCCCTGGTGACCAATCTTTAATATATTCAACAAAAAAAACCCTTTTCCCCATTACAAAGTCAAAGTTATCCTTCTGAATAAGGTGTTGTTCTTAATTAGTGAAATTCAGGAACAGGGATTGATGAAGTAGATTTTTAGTTGGTTGCTTGTTGATGGTTGAATAAAGCTCATCTAAGGTCTACCCAAACCACCCTTCCAACCCAATATCTCAATTCTGAGATCAAGTGGCTTCAAATTCCTGGCTTTTATACCCAAGCCTAACTGCCACTGACTCCTGCCAAGCTCCTGCCAGGCTTGGTTCATTCCACATTCTAAGCAGGTAACTGTCCATCATCCCAACTTCAACATGGTTGTCAAATATATTATTACACATGGAGTAGAGGTTGAGACAAGCAGCAGACATTTGAAGCTTGCTTACAATGATAATAGTCCTAGGAAGGAAGACTACACACACACACACACACACACACACACACACACACACACACACACAGAGGTAGGTACAGAAATACATTTCACCGTGCAAAGAAATGGGAGGGAAAATGGTAGAGGGGTAGAATTTGAGGGAAGAGATTACATTAAGGAAGAGGTTAGTCCTAAGGAAAATCATTAGAATCTGAAGGGGTGACCATAATTTAAGGGATGGATGAACACATTATAGTATTTAAATATGAAATATTATTTTCTTATCTCTTATTAGTCTAATGACCAACCAGGATTCCAGAATATCAATAATAAAACATGCTACCCATCTCATGATAGAAGAATATAGTAGAATAATATTTTATACAGATAGATATTACATATAGAATATATATATATGAAAAGAGAGAGAGAGAGAGAG
>NW_025381782.1:0-7437 GCF_016433145.1 Gracilinanus agilis | reverse complement strand
AGGAAGGAAGGAAGGAAGGAAGGAAGGAAGGAAGGAAAGAAGGAAAGAAGGGAAATGGAAGGGAAAAGACAAAAATGAAGATGGGCTAGGACATGTGAGACAGGAGAGAGGGAGCTATGTTTATCAAAATTGTCTCATTAGAAGAGAATGTTTTAATAGGGTCCCCTCTGGACCCCTCTGCATTCTAGTAAGTACAGTGCCTAAGCAGCATTTCATGAGCATATATTAGTAAAGCATTCACCTGTTCCTGGAATCAGTGCAGCAGGCAGCAAAACCCAGCACTGTATACAGCCTAAAATCCAGACCAGAGAAAAGAAGTAGCCTCAGTGCTAGCTTTTCTCTCACCCTGGAAAACAATCAGCTCCAAGGAGATCCAGGAGGCTCTTAGGTCTTGCCCATGCTAGGACTTGATTACCCTGTCTGCTGTTCAAATTTGCCATTAACTGTTCTTCACACTTCCTGCTTCCCTGATGATCCTCTCATACCACCACCATCTAATGTTTCCTTTGCTTTTCAATCCTATTTCTTTTGCTTTCTATTTAGTAAAATTAGGATCTAGGCTTTAAAGTCCTCATCATGAAAGCTCCTCTGCCTGAAGGTTTACAAAGTTTGCTTTAAAGACTCAGAAAGACCACCCCCATGGGTCTACCAAAATCCTTTAAGTCCTTGCCTTTACAGCTATACTTTTGCATTAATGGCTTTTTCCTCTCTAAAATGCTACTATTGGAAAAACATGCATGTCGTTTTACTTTAAACAATCAGCATCCACTAATACATAGGCATGGCTTAATTTCTATGAGATCAGCCAGTGGTCTTCAAGCAAGGTCCCCAAGGAATGAAACACAAAGTAAGTAAGGTTTGATTTGGGCTAGGAAAGTTCCTAATATCAGATTCTGACCAGAGAAGGCAGACCTGGGTGGGCACCCTACTAGGAATTTATCCAGTGGTGAAGTATCACTGAAGACCAACTGCTTTATTAATATTTTTGCATATGGCTGGCCCGGATTGCACAGCTTCAAATTCTTTAAATATACAACTTTATAAATCAAATAAATTAGTATAAATTCATCTTTGATCACTCTCAAATAATCCTTTCAAAACTCAAAGCTATCTTAGTGCTTTTGGTTTTCTGGACACCATTTCCAGTCTCAGTCAATCCAATAAGAGCTCATTACAGACCTACAGGCACAGAGGAGTTGGGAGAGGAGGCACTTCTAGTTCAGACTCATAATTTCTTTGTTGTAGGGTACTTCGAATAAAGAAGCTACCAGTACTAATGCAGACCTGTAATTTTTCTACAACATATAGCTTTGGAGAGTTTACCATAGTACTGAGATATCAAGAGAGTTACCTAGTCACAGGGTATGTGTTACAACAGTATCAGAGGCAGAATTAGAAACCCCATCTTCCTGACATGGAGACTGAGCCCTCTCTCCATTACACCAGGTACCTTTCAGGCACTGGGGAAAGCCAAAATGATAAACTCTGCCTGTCCTCAAGGAATTTGCATTCTTTTGGAGGATACAACAAATAAATAATTAATTTGTCATTATATATACTCCAGAGTCTTACCTCTAATTCTCTCCTAGCCAATGAACCTCAGAGCCTTCCTCTAACAAATAAAAAATTAATTATTTATATCTAAAGATGCTCTAGAGTTCCTATCCAAAATCTTATGGTATAAGAAGACAGAGTGTGTAAAAGGATGTAATCAATCAAAACATGCTAGAAGAAATCCATGCAATTCAAAAGGTGATTTATTTATTAATGAGACAACTAAAGGAGATAAATACAAAGCATTTGTAGAAATCTGGCTCCCTTAGAGAAGTATATCTTAGAGGTACACCTTTTCCTTCTTAAGTATTAAAGCTGAAAAGAAGTGATTATCTGATTCATCTCAGATGATAGTAGGACTTGGGCATGCTGTGCTCTCCCTTGCATCTCCCAAATTTATGATATTTTTGCCTTTTCTGAAGTTACATGCAGAGGCCTGATGTGAAATATTGTACTTAAAGTTCTCTAGGTGCTTACATTATAAATCCTATTTTTCTAGGGTTTATAACCCAGTCATGACAAAATCTCTCCAAGAGGCAATTTGTCATAAGGCACTGAAATTGGCAACCAACATATTTACCATATTTCAAGAAATTCCATTCCTGTAGATGGTTTGGCTTAAAGAATAAAACAAACAAGGGGAACATTTTGGGCTAAATTAATTAGTATTTAGAGAACTGTTTGGGATCCTTGGCTACAAAGTATTAGGTACAAGCAAGATATCATTAGCATTTTTGTGACAAATTGTATCATGATAAAAGTAGCTAAAATAAGAAGGAATAGTGTCAATGAAACTATCCTTAAATAACAATGGTTTCCTTGTTTTGATTCATTTCTTCCTCTATGAATAAAGAGCTAACAAACAAACAAACAAAAACGCCAGAAAAGGTCAGTCTCCATTTAACAGTAAGCAAATACAAAGGAAAAAATGAAAAAGATGTTAAAAATAAGCCCATGTGGCTGGTCATTTGCTTTTCCTATGTTATTCTGGGAAATACTAGAAGAACACAGCTGTGTCATTAGGAAGACTGGGGTTTTCATTTGTTCTGGATCTGTGATTTCATCATTGTCAGGGAACTCCCTTTGTGGAAACTCTCTCTGATTATGTAGAGCATCAACTTATATGTAATTTATAACCTTAGAGAATTGCCTCAGGGTTTTAAGGGTTAAATGTCTTAGACATGATTTTATACTTTTCAATGTCACAAACTTAATGGCTAGCCTGATATCCATTTTCTTGTATTTCTTTTATGATTATTATGATTATTATTATTTTAATTAATTTATTTATTTTAAAAGATTTTTCCATGTTTCCATGATTCATTTTCTTTCCCTCCCCTCTTCCCTCCCCCCTCCCAGAGCCAACAAGCAATTCCACTGTGTTGTACAAATGTTGTCAATTGATACCTATTTCCATATTATTCATTTTTGCTATAGAGCAATTTTTAAAGGCCTAAACCCCNGACTATTTGCTGAATTTTAAAATGCTGACTCAACATTGTGAGAGAAAAATCATGCCCTAAATTATTTCTTTTTTTGTTTTTTGTTGCTTTTTTCTTTTTAAAATATATTTACATGATTTATTTTCTTTCTCTCTCCTCTTCTCTCCCCTCTCCCAGAGCTGACAAGCAATTCCACTGTGTTGTACAAATGTTGTCAATTGATACCTATTTCCATATTATTCATTTTTGCTATAGAGCAATTTTTAAAGGCCTAAACCCCAAATCACATACCCATATATACATGTGATAAATGTCATATGTTTTGCTTTTGCATCTCTACTCCCATAGTTCTCTCTCAATGTGGACAGCATTCTTCTACATAAATCCTTCAGGAGTGTCCTGGCTTGTTGCATTGCTACATTTTCTTGTATTTTTTCTCCTTCTGAAGATACCTTGATTTAAAAAAAAAAAAAAGACCTAAAATTAACCCATGATGAGTTGTATGTTGAATTTGTATTGCTTTATATTCTAGTTTGACCAATAAGGTTATCCAGTTGTCATTTTAACATTCCCTCCACTGCTACTTCCTCAACTCCCAGATTCCCAGATGGGTAACCAGGAGGAATTGAGGGTTTTTCTAGTACTACTGATCTCAAGCCCCCATTTTATGTGTTCTCTTAACTGATTATCTAATTGATATTAATTTGCCAGCAGAGCTAACTAGCCTTTGGTGAGGAATATTTATTCAGGTAACATTATAAGAAGAGTAGAAATAAAACATTCCTCCTAAAAGATGAAGTCACACTTGGAATCTAGGAGAAAACTGGCTCAAGATTAGAGTGTATGTCTGCCAAAGGGTTCATTCACAACTCTGGATGAGGGGGAAATCCTTTTCTCTCTTCCTGGCATCCTTATGAAGTTCTCTTGAGGTAAGTATAGCTCTCTGCTAGAACTCAAAGATCAGGTTTTTGTGTAGTCCTAAAGTTATATTTCTCATTAGCCTTTAAGAAGTCATACTCCCTAAAGCTGGCTTTCCTCAGCCAGTCCAGTTTGTCCTCTCAGCTCCCTGATAGAGGCATCATTATCACTGGTCCAGTATCTCTATTGACATGGTCAAGAGACAGAGGACAGTCTGGCACTTCCTGGGCTCATTCCACTGTCCTGGCAGTCCTCAAATTTCAGGTAAGAACATCTGGCTCCCCAAAGTGCTCCCAAAACTTAACTCTTAAAACAGTTCATGGAATGCTCTATAGAAACTTCTTAGACCCAAAGGTCTGTCTAATTCCTACAACCATTACTCCTGTTATCTGATTTCATCCAATGGCTCTACGGAGCTCTAATATTTCATCCAATGGCTGCTCCCAACTTAATTATCTAGGTTGTTTGCACCTAGTTTATGCCTTTAGTTGATTGACTGGTTCATTAGAGGTGCCCCAAAATTATTCACACCTATTTTACACATGCGATTGACTCTGTAACCCAAAGAGGTGTTCTCATACTGGTAAAAGCATCAGGGTATAAAGCATTTTATTAGTTACATTAATTGAGGAAGGGAAGTATGTAGAAACACTCATTTCATAAACAAGAATTCACTAGTGGCATGGTTGGAAAGAAAAGTTCAATTAAAAAAACATTCATAACAGCACTCTTTATTGTCACACACACAAAAAGCAAAATTGTGGATGCCCATTAATTGGAGAATAGATGAAGATATAATAATATAAAATAATATTGTGCTGTAAGAAAATGAGAAATCCACCAAAACACAGGGAGATTTACAAATACTGATGAACAATAAAGAAAACAGAACCAAAAGAATAATACAGAATTTCCCAAAAGTCTTAGTACAATTTTAGGCTTTTAGAGTTTTTGCAACCCCTTGTATAAACCATGATTGTAATAATGTAAATTAGGACAATACTGAAACTCATCACCCAGTCATCAAGCATTTATTAAGGCCTTAGCAGAATTTCAGGTATTCTGACAATACAAAGAAAAAGGAAAACAGTCCCTGCCTTTAAGGAGATTTCATTCCAATGGAGAAGGAAGTATCAGGAGATGAGGGGGGTGAGTAGAGAGGCAAGACTGCAAAAGGATAGTAAGAAAGGACTCCTGGAAGATTTGGCACTTGAGCTTAGTCATCCAGGAAGGCAGGAATAGTCAGAGTCGAAGATGGGAAATGAGCATTCTAGACATAGGAGAGAGCCAGTGCAAAGCTGGAGAGAATGGAGATGGAATGTGTGTGATGAACAGCATGCAGGTCATTATAGGTGGTACATAGCATGCATGGAGTGGAATAGAATATAAGGACATATCAAATTGTGCATCTTAGCCCCCGGAAATAGTTTATGAAACATTTCGCTAACCTCATTCAATAGGGAGATGGTGCCCAGCAGGAAGATTGTTGCTTATGCTGCTGGGTTCAGTAACCAGGTTGGTTGTTTTGATTTGGTCTTAGAGAGGATCCTATTTGGGGTGGAGGTGGGGTGAATTTAATAAAATATGACTGTAGTGTAAAAACAAAAGGAATAAATAAGACTTTTTTTTTAAATAGTAAAATTGTTTCAGGTCATTTGAGAATTTTCAGAGTTCCATTGAAGTAGGTTTTGGTTGCAAATGACTGACCAGGAGAGAAAAATCCATCTTCTTCCCTTTTACTAAAAGAAGAAAATGTACTTAAAGCATTAGTTAGCCATTAGTTCATTCTCAGTCAATTGTTTCAATGGAGTGTATTGATCATATAATAGGTAGAGAGCCATGCTTTTTCAAAACCAGGAAGATTTGCATTCAAGTCTTGCATCTGAGCAATAAGATGTGTGTGATCCTGGGATGATGTCACTTATGTTCTCAAGGCTCTAGGAAACTCTAAGATTCTAAGTTGCAAAGAAGCTATTGACTTGTATTGGTAGGGAAATATTCTTCAACTGGGAGGTCCTTGTATCAATGAAATCACAGGACCAGATGCTATTATGATACTTTATTGTCATATTTCCCTCAAAAGTCTATGATTTTGTACTGTAAGACCCCTCTTACTTCCTTGTGTTGTAAGTGGTCAACTGCTTCAGTTGACTACTGATTCAGGGGTTAATATCCTCCACACCTTAGGAAACATTTTGCTGTGCACCATAACCACTTGATATCAACTGTTATTAAATTTTTCTGAGTTGATAAACCCCTATCTGAAAGTAGCTAAGCTGGTTCCCAAACAACACAGAGTAGATGTGGATATTTACACACAGATAGACATCTCAAAAATGCATACACATGCCTGCTTATACGTACATATGTGTATACACAGCCAAACATATAAACATGTTTATACATGTATATTCCATCTCAGCACTGCTCTTGAGATTTTTACAGATTGACAAGACTTGTCAGAGCTTGATCTCTACAGCTATATCCTTTGAGAACACAGGGTTACCTCTACAACACAAGGAAGGGACATTTATGGAGAGTTTTCTGGTTTATAATGCACTTTATATACTTGATCTCATTGGATTCTCACAATATCCCTAAAAGAAAGGATTACATATACTATGATCCCTGCTTTACAGATGAGATAAGTCAAGGATGTTAGGTGAATTATCCAGGGTCATACATTGAGGCAAGATTCAGATTTCAGTCTCTCCTGACTCTTCTGCCACCTGCTGCTGCCCTCCAAAGGAAGTTTGAACATGACTTTAATGGAGACTGATTTGGCTGAGGGATATGTTATTTATTAATTCCTTATGGCAACAGATTTTCCTTCCACAATTATGTCTAATTTAATTAAGCTAATTCTAAAATTAGTTACTACCTCCAGGGCACATAAAGCTGAGGATAGGAAGAGATGATGCAAAAACATGGTGGATGAAATTCAGAAAGAAATTTGGAACTAAAACCTCACTGTTGATGCTCTAAAGAGTGGATGGACCTCATCAGGGTAATCAAAAATTAGCTGCATTCTTTCCAAAAAAAAATCAAAAGCATAGTTAGCTTAACCAAGTCAAAGGTAACTAAACTATGCCTTTTTAGTGACAGGCTTTGCTATTAGTCTTGCCCAAAGTCATGTGGATGGATTAGGACAGACTCAAATAACTATTTGGTCATGTATGATTCTGTTATAATCTGAAGATTATGTATGTGAAAATATTCAGGAGAAATAAGACACCAGAAGTTGTTCTCATAGAAAACTGGGATTTACAAGATCCAGAATTCCTGGCCCCTCATCCCCCAAACCATCTAATTATTCAAAACCCCTTCACTTTGATTGCTGAGTTGATGTTCATTCATTCATAGTACGCATATTCTAATTTCTGAATATTTAACTCCAAGAACAAAAAAAAAATGAAAATGCCCAGTAAAGTTCTTCAGAGAAGAACATATATAACTGGTACCAAATTTTTTAGCATATTTGGGCTCTCTCTCTCTCTCTCTCTCTCTCTCTCTCTATATATAT
>NW_025381781.1:0-10073 GCF_016433145.1 Gracilinanus agilis | reverse complement strand
AAAAAAAAAAAGCAAATTAGTGACCTCCTCACTTCTCTCTTCCAGTGTAACTATGAAGCAGGTAAACTATTTCCATCTATTTGCTGAGAACTGGATAGAGGAAGGGATAATTGTCCTATCTCCCACCAGTTACCTCTTTTATATTTGTTCTTTCCCCATCTTAGATAAATGAGGACATAACCAGGACTGGTGGCAACCTTGTGAATTTTGAAATGATAAAAGGTTGTGGAAGACTCCAAGTACGGTAGTTGTAGTATCTCTAGACTGGCTATAACTAAAGATAGTCTTCTGCATCAGAGTGGATGGCCATGAATAAGAGGATTTGCCCAAACCTGGACCATATTACTAGCAATACAAGTCACAGGAGCTTTTAGACAGTATTGTGCCAAAGTGAAATGTAAATAATCTAGTTAGTAGCCTTGCAAAATTGTTTTGTATGTAGAGGCTTAAATGTTATCCTCAAAACCAATGGTAGTTATAAATTGCTATTGAATTCTGTTAATCCTGTTCTATTAATATCTGCTATGATTCTTCCATGTTTAACATTTCTGTCTGCATATGAATAAACTATATGTTCCATACGTGATTCATGTTTGTACACTGGGTGCCTTTTTACTTCTCCTTTTGAGGCATAATTTTTGCTTTAAGTAGGATTGTTCTCAATGTGTTTGTTAATGAACCAGTAAGTGTGAGAAAAGGGAGCCTTCCCTCTCACCAAAGGTAGATTAGCCAGGATTCAATATTGTTCTTTATCAGTTTGCTAAAGTGGAGCCCTGGGGTATGATACAAACTTAGAGAGATATCTGACATAATTTAGATAAAGTCAGACTGAGAAATGTAAAAGAGGTTACAGAGGAAGTGAATAAATTCAAAGAATACTCTTAATCTTAGCCTGACAGCTTCTGCTGACTCTTTTTCTGCTCCCTAGCTGGTGTGACATATCAAAGATCTAGGCTATGCCTACAAGAGCTCAATTTTCTCTTGTAAGGGAGAGGCTTACTAGCTGTTACACCCCAGCAGATGGTAGCATAGGGCTGAATAGCATAAGACTGGCAAAGTGATCCAGTGAAAAGTAGAGGAGGGATGCCCAGTAGAGAATAATCCCAGCAACCACCAATGGAACATCAAAATGATACCCAGTAGAGAGCACAATGTTGTCAGATGTACAATGATGTCATCAGAGACTTCCTAGTGTCAGAGGTATATTTGCCCCTACATATGTGCCTTTCTATAAATATGTCCTTTCTACACATTTCCTACATGTATACAACTTCCTCACTATGGAAGAAGGCACTTCCATGGATGGGGAAATTCATCCTGTTTCAAGAGAAATTAAGTAACTTGCTTATTGTCACAGCACTAAGACTCAAACCCAAATTTTTCTGAGTCCATGTCAAACTCTCTTTTTTAATTCAATAAAAATACTTCACTGATTCATTGATATAGACTCTGGGGACTCATGTTCAGCAGTGTGCATTTAGGAGACATTTGACAAAGGTTAAAGAATGAAGAGTTTTAGAAACAGAAGTGAGAAAAACTAGCTGGCCCTGCCCCAAACTCATTAGCCTGGGTTTTAATTTATAGAGCCAAATAGTCAGAGAATCTTAGAACTCTAGAGATAGAAAAAGTTTAGGAATAATCTAATATACTCCCTTTATTTTTATAGATGAAGAAAAAAGAGAGATGTAGTGACTTTCTATGGGCATGTGTGGAGTGAAATTTTTTGTGGGGGGAGTTTGAACCCCCAGAACCTAGTCTAATGAGCAGACTGGAGACTTGATAAGATGCTGGAGGTTGCAGCTTTATTTGGAGAAAACAGCAGAGAAGGGGTGGGAAAGGGGAAGAGTTCGGGGAGTACCATCTGGAGTGTTCTCTCGGTTAAGTGTTCATAGCTGTACAAATGAATTCAGAATTCATAGGAAATTAATACAGTGGTGCCTTGAGTTACCCAACACCTGTATGTGGCATAATGTCTGAATGTCATATTCTTTTTATCTTGTCTTACCCTTCTAAAGTTTCCCAGCTCTCCTTGAATCATGGCAGTATTTCTCAAATTAACACTTTCTCAGTTTTGGTCATGATTCAGGAATGTACAAGGCCAGAGCTAGTCTTTCTATTGAGGGGTACTAATTCTCAGGACTCTGTCTTCTAGGCTCCATGACCTCCTGACTGGACTCTCTGAACTGTAATTTTCCATGGGATGGCATTTTCTTAACCCTTGAAATGCTGATTGCAATTCAATTGAGAATTAATAATAAAGGAAAGGAAAAGTGTTTAGCCACTTTTTAAAAATTCTTTATTTCTTTATTTTTTACATGATTCATGTTTTTACTTTCCCCTTTGCCTCCCCTTCATTCCCCCCCATAGCCAATGCGCATTTCCACTGATTTTAACATGTGTCATTGATCAAGACCTATTTCCAAATTGTTGATAGTTGCATTGGTGTGGTAGTTTCAAGTCTACATCCCCAATCATGTCCGCCTCAACCCATGTGTTCAAGCAGTTGCTTTTCTTCTGTGTTTCCATTCCTGCCCTTTGAGCATAGTTCCAAATTGCCATCCAGAATGGTTGGATCAGTTCACAACTCCACCAGCAATGCATTAATGTCCCAATTTTGCCACATCTCCTCCAACATTCATTGCTCTCCCCTTCTCTCATTTTAGCTAATCTGCTAGGTGTGAGGTGATACCTCAGAATTGTTTTGATTTGCATTTCTGTAATTATTAGAGATTTAGAGCACTTTCTCATGTGCTTATTTATAGTTTTGATTTCTTTATGTGAAAATTGCCTATTCATGTCCCTTGCCCATTTATCAATTGGGGAATGGCTTGATTTTTTATACAATAATAATCAACAACTTTAGCAAAGTTGCAGGATACAAAATAAATGCACATAAATCATCAGCATTTCTATATATTTCCAACACATCACAGCAGCAAGAAGTAGAAAGAGAAACACTATTTAAAATCACCCTAGACAATAGAAAATACTTAGGAATCTATCTACCAAAACAAACACAGGAATTATATGAAAACAACTACAAAACACTTTCCAAACAATTAAAACTAGATCTAAACAATTGGAAAAACCATTGATTGCTCATGGGTAGGATGAGCTATGTAAGAGGGAAATTTTAGATATTATATAGATATATATATTTAAGGTGTGGCTGCCAGGAATCAATAATTCAGATTGATTCCATAATTAAAATAGACCCAAGTCAGGATTGGGTGGGTTTAAGGTAGTTTATTTACAATAAGGAAGGTAGAAGGTGGGGAAATAGAGAGAGGGAGAGGCTAGCCCGGGCCTACCTGAGGCCAGGCAGGGAGAGGATTGAAAAGCTAATTAAACTAGGCTACAAGCTGCAAGGCCTTAGGAATCAGAGAGGCAAGAAGCCTACTTAAGGTAGAGAGTCTGGAAATGCCAAGGTAGGCCAAGGAAGTCAGCCTAACTTATCCAAGTGACAATTCAGAGTAGAAGCTGCCTGAGGTCTCCGTCGAGATCCTTCAGCACTTAAGTTCAGAACTTAAGTTCAAAGCCAGAACTGCCCCAACAGGAAGTAACCAACATACTTGAAGAGATAGTGTCTTTCATCACTTCCTGTGGGTCCACCTCTAATTCAAGTGGACAAATGGCAGCCTCTATACTGATTTGGACTGCCCAAAGGGCAGTCCTTTGTTCTTGATTTGTTACTTATTGTCACGTGTGGGTAATTCATCTCCCCTCCCCACTAAGGGAGGTGTGGATGACATTATCTTTGATGGCTAGAGTTTTAACAATGAATGGGCTTGAGCTAATTCTATTTGCACAGCTAACATAATGAAAATGACCATTCTACCCAAATTAATTTACTTATTTAGTGCCATACCTATCAAACTACCAAAAAACTTTTTCACTGAATTAGAAAAAACTATAACAAAGTTCATTTGGAATAACAAAAGATCAAGAATATCAAAGGAAATAATGAAAATAAAATGTGAAGGAAGGTAGCCTAGCAGTACCAGATATTAAAGTATACTATAAAGCAGCAGTCATCAAAACGGTATGGTACTTGCTAAGAGACAGAAGGGAGGATCAGTGGAATAGACTTGGGGTAAGTGACGTCAGCAAGACAGTGTATGATAAACCCAAAGAGCCCAACTTTTGGGACAAAAATCCACTATTTGACAAAAACTGCTGGGAAATTTGGAAAGCAATATGGGAGAGATTAGGTTTAGATCAACATCTCACACCCTACACGAAGATAAATTCAGAATGGGTAAATGACTTGAATATAAAGAGGGAAACTATAAAAAAATTAAGTGAACACAGAATAGTATACCTGTCAGATCTCTGGATAAGGAAAGATTTTAAAACCAAGCAAGTAGAGAAAAATACAAAATGTAAAATAAATAATTTTGATTATATTAAATTAAAAAGCTTTTGTACAAACAAAAACAATGCAAACAAAATTGAAGGTAAACAACAAATTGGGAAAAAATCTTTATAACAAAAAACTCTGACAGGGGTCTAATTACTCGAATATACAAGGAGTTAAATCAATTGCATCTTATGTTTTTAAGGGCTGTGCACACAAATGTGAGGAAAATAGTGACTCAGTAGAGGATTTAAAGGCAGAAGTTAAAATACTAAGAGAAAAACTGAAAAGCTGGGGAAAGACCATAGATCCTCTCTGAGAATCTAACTATCAATCCCTTACCTGCCACTTCTGTGGGAAAAAAAAGGCCACATAATGATGAACTGTAGGAATTTGTTAAGAGTAAACAGAAATAACACCCGGTTGAATAATAACTATAGAAATAATGACAGGAATAATAATAATAATAATGATGATTCCAGGAATCACAATTTTAGGAGTGATAAAAATCCTAGGAATAAAAATCAGGAAAATGATAACTCATACAAATTGATCCAACACCAATACATAAAAAGTGGAGCTTGTCCACACTATACCAAGGGTGACAATCCCCCTCAGCATGGGGCATCCCAGAAAAATCCCCAAGCTATAGATCTCGAGGAATTGAGGAGAGTAGTTGTATGTGTATTTAACAGTCACCAGAGGAAAAATGAAGATGAGCCCATTGTAGTCATAAATAAGTTTGAAAGCACTTACTGCTCTTATAATCTCTGGCAGTCCGAAAGTCAACTCAGTTGGAGTCTTCAGAGTAGTGGTAGGTCCAGCCTGGTGAACTCTCCCTTTCCTGCTGCTGCTGGTGCCAGCATCACTGCCCCTGCCATCCCTCTTACCAACAATCTACCCTAGATAAGCTAGACACGCTGGACAGGGAAAAGAGCCAATATGCTCCTGGAGATCACCACAGCTGTGGGGTTCCTCTCCAACTTGTTGAGGACCCAGGCTGTGTAAGCAAACAGAGGCTACAAGTTTTCAGCAGGGCCCTTCAAGAGACACTCACAGAACATTATAAACACCACTGGTTCCCAGAAAAGCCATTGAAAGGTCCCTGCTACCGCTGCATCCTAATCAACCACAAGATGGACCCCATCATCAGCAAGGTAGCCAGGCATATTGGACTCAGCCTGCCTCAGGTGTACCACCTGCTGCCCACTGAGTTGATCCTTTGGTTGGAACCCTATGAAGTATCCTACCGAATTGGGGAAGATGGATCAATTTGTGTCCTCTACAAGGCAGGACCCACTCCATCTTCTTATGGACTTCTCACTCCATGACCTACACCCAGGGGACAAGTTATACATAGATTCCAGCACACTGGAGGAACTCAGCCTGCCTAAGAAGGTCCATTTCAAGTACTGTTAACCACTGCAACAGCTATAAAAATTGGAGGAAAGGACTCTTGGATTCATTGCTCACATATAAAGAGAGCACCTTCTATTGAAACTTATTGACTGTATCCTATTATAAGCATTAGAGATAATAGTCCATAGAAAAGTGGACACCATTTTTGGGAACACATTGAATTCCTGAATTTTACTTTACGAGTGCCTTTTACTTTTCTAATAGAATATTTGATTTTTTCCTTTTTTAAAATTTCCTATACTTAAAATACATATAATCAATATTAATTTTTGATTCTGCAGTAATATGTTTAAAACATATTTGTCCTAATATTAATGCATATCCCAAAAGCCCTAGACTATGGTAACCTGTCATTTATTATTAAATATTATAAGACTGTGATTAATGATTCTGTCTGATTCCAGAAGAAGGGAACAACAGAGCCAACATACAGTGCAAGAAGCACAAGGTCATGGAGACCAACCAGTCCATTGGGTTTGATGAGAAACCGTACAATGCCATGGAGCACAAGGTCAAAAAAAAAAAAAAAAGAAAAAAAAAAAGACCATACCAATCCACATAGGATTGTTGAACTTTTATGCCAATACTAAAGGACTTGAACCTAGTGTGAGACTCGAAGTTGCAACGCTTGACATATGTTAAGTCATAGGACTCTTTGTACTACACTGCTAGTCAAGTACCAAAGATTGACCATCATCATTCTGGCTCTCCTATCCCTGAAAATGAAGGTAAATCAGACCAGGGAATGACATTTCCCTTTTACATAAAAATCTAATCCTTTTTTTCTCTTATGATATGGCAACTTGCTGTAGTCTTAGCTGCCAATGGGTAAGTGCAATATTACTGTAGTTTGTCTTACAGATTTATGGTACAGAATTTACTTTAATTGGACCCTAATGCAAGGGCCTGTTATGAATTTATTCTTGTTTACTTAAAAATTTTACATACATAGATTTTTGATATTTTGATTCTTATTTTGAATTTTTATTTCTCCCAAAATTTAATTTTCTTATGTTTTTGGTTTTTCTTTTGATAATTGATTCATACACCCCATATTCTGAATTGATCCAGGTGTTGGTCAAACATCCTTTTCAGGGGGAATTGTATTTTTATAATTTAAAATTTTGTTTGAGAAATTTTTCAGGAAAAGAAGTCTGCTAACACTTTGAAACCAGAAAATGGACTATTTGCCTGCAGAAACCTACACTGAATCAAGATGATCTAGAAAAGATGCCTGCAAAAATCTACACTGGAACAAGACGATCCAAAATGAACTTTGAGATGCAACTAATTGAACTTAAGGGGATTGAACACAATTATTTCATATGTATACTCTTATATCAAAAGGGGATTGCCCCCTAATTATTGTCAATGCACTTAGCAAACATTGATTTGCTCGCTCTCTCTTCCTACCTTTCATTTCCTTCTGATCTCTAACTATTGTAGTTTCTGATTATGTAAAATGATTCATTGGGGAGACTAGTCTCCCAAAGAATCACAGGGGGGGTTGTAAAAGGGAATTCTTGGTTATCTTTGAGTTCACACTTGTGAAAAGGGAATCCTTTGTTCTCTTTGCCTAGTTGGAGTTAACACTTTGGTTGGCAATAACTTTGAATCAACCCAAGCTTGAACTAGGTGGGAGAAACTTGAAAACCACTTAGTGAATTCACACCCTATCTAGTGCTAACAAGATACCAACAAGATACTTGGGGAGTTCCACTTTTTTTTCTAACTCAAACAGTCAGAAACTTGTTCACACCCTCAGAAAGTGTGAACCTTTTTGATGAGCATTCACACCTCCAGAAGGTGTGAACTACTTCCCACAAAGACCATCCCCTGGACAGTGCTAGACAATTTGGAAGCTGTGATTGGCCCCTGTGAAAAGGGACAGGGACAGGAAACCACCATAAAATCCATAAAGGCAGTCTGGTGGAGGAAGTCTGGTGGAAGGCTGGTGAAGGCTTCTTGAGAAGGAGACATTCTGGAGAAGAAGGTCTTCTGGAGAAGGAAGCCTTCTAGCTTTCCTGGTTCATGGAGGAGTGCTGACTGGGACACTGAGACCTTGGTGAGACTGCTCTCAATATCTTCTTTGGAATTTCACGTGGTGAGTTTAAAGACTGAATCTTTTTGAACTTCTCTTAAGGAACTTCCCTTTAATAGAGACTCTGTGAATGAAGCTTTGCTTCATTCACCTCCGGGCCTCTGGCCCTCTGACTCTTAGGGTTGATTAGATTTACCTAGGGGATCATAGCAATTTACGTACTGTGTTAGAGTCCTATTTCCTTATTTCTTCTACCTCTTCTCCGTTGTAAATAAATTCCCATAAAAGTCAATTTTGACTTGAGGGTATTCCTTAATTGGGGAAATTTCCCCTGGCGACCACCTTTTAATATATAGGACCAAAAAACTCTTTTCCCCCTTACAGAGGGAGGGATCAGGTTATGATGTGTTTTAAAAGCCAAACAAAGGATTTTGTATTTGATCCTGGAGGTACTAAAGTCAGTGGAGCTAGTGAATGGAGGAGGAATATGGTGCTTCAGAAAGATGAATTTGACTTCTGAGTGGAGGATAGATTAGAGTGAAGACTTGAAGTAGGGAGACCAACTAATAAGTTATTGCAGTCCAGGCATGAATTAATGAGAGACTACCCCAGAGTGGTAGAAACGTCAGGAGAGAAGGGGGGGGTTGTATGACAGATGTTACAAAGGTAGAACTAATAACAGAATTTGACAACTGATTGGCTATAAAGGTGAGAGAAAGTAAAGAAGAGATATGGGTTTGGAAGCTTGGGTGACTAGGAGGATGGTTATACTTTCAATAGTAATGAGGAGTTCCGAAGAGGGAACTGATTGTTTTAATTTTTATTTTTTGTTGGGGGCAGGGAGATAATGAGTCCAGTTTTAGATATATTAAGTATAAAAAGCCTACTGGACATCCAATCTGAAATGTCAAATAGGGAGATGAGACCAGAAAATAAGTTAGGTCTAGATAGCTAGAGCTGAGAATCATCTTTGTAGAGATGATAATTGAATCTAAGAGAACTGAGGAGATTACAAAGTGAAATAGTTTAAAGGGAAAAGAGGGCTTAAGACCAAACCTTTGAGGAGACCACAGACAGCGTCATGACTTGGATGAAAATCCAGCAAAGGAGTCTAAAGAGAGGTCCATCAAGTAGGAGGAAAACCAGAGAAGGGCAGTGTCATGAAAACCCAGAGAGAGTTAAAAATTAAAGATGCTATAGCAAAAAAAAAAAAAAAATAGGGGGTGCCTCATATAGCTCCATCAGAAAGAAGAAAAAAACACCACAGGACTCTGGGATTATAGGGGATCTTCATTTAAGATCTGGAAATGATCTGAGAAAGCATCTGGCTCAGCCTCTTCCTTTAGGACCAGAGGATGACAGATACAGATTTAGGAGGGATCTCTAAGGTCATCAAGTCCAAATCCCTCATTTTATAATCAAGGAAGATGAGGTCCAGAAACCTGAAGTCATTTAGTCATGTAGTAAAGTCAGGGTTTGAAGCCAGACTCTACCTCTAAATCCAGCACTCCCAAGGTCCTTAGAGAAATGACTTACTCTAAATCACACAGGTCATACTAATTGGCAAATTAGAATTTGAATATAGGACCTTTGGCTCCAAATCAGTATACTTTCTGGGATATATTGCTGTCTCACCTACACCATACTGCAAACACTTATTGAGCACTCACAGTATGCAAGGCACAGTGCTAGGTACAGGACATATGAGGAATTTAAAATCCAGTTAGGAAGACATAATATATACTCAACAAGGTAAAGACAAAGTACTATAGGGTGAGTACCGAGTGAATGAGTAGACAAAACATACTACGGCAGTCTCCATAGGAGAAAAAGTAAAAAAGGAAGGCACTATGCAGAGTGAAGGTATATAATGGTGGTAGAGGGAAGAGTAGGGATGGGTCCATTAAAAACTGCTGTTTGGTGAAAATAAATGCACACAATTAACTTCTAAACCTATTTTTGAAATGGAAATGTGAGAAACTGGAAGAGGAAAAAGAAACTCTGGTCCAAGAGCATGCTCCCAGCTTCCTGATTCGTACCCACTAGCTCAAGGCTAGGATGGGGGAAGACAATGACCAAAGGGGGGGTGGGGTTGGGGAGGATGGCCATTCCATATTCCTCCCCAAAACGGTCCCTAACGTCTGGAGCGGGGCAGGTTCCTGGGACAGCCAGAGAGCCACGCAGAAGAGTGGAGTGGGACAGGGCTGGGGCAGGGAAGAAAAAAGAGAGAAGGGGAGGAGAAGGGAAGGGAAGGGA
>NW_025381780.1:0-8123 GCF_016433145.1 Gracilinanus agilis | reverse complement strand
ATATGATAGTGAGGGTAAATCTGCAGGAAAAGATAGAAAGAGATGGAATTAAGGAGGTTTGGCTTTGGCAAGCAAAAAAAAAACGACCATGTCAGACACCAGAGTGAAGCAGGAGATAGTAGAGGATGATGTAAGAGGGATATTAGCTGGAGAAGAGAGAGGAGCAGGGGGTGGTGTATATTAGATATGCTCATCTTAGAGGCAGCTAAATGGCTCAGTGGATGAAGAGCCAGGCCTGAACTCAGGAGGATCTGGATTCAAATCTGGATTCAGACACTTCCTAGCTGTGTGACCCTGGGCAAGTCACTTAACTCCAATTGCCTAGCCCTTACTGCTCTTCTGCCTAAGAACCAATATATGATATTGATTCTAAGATGAAAGTAAAAGTTTATAAGAAAAATAAAAAAATTAAGACTCCTTCTTTTCTAGATACTTACAAACCATCCCTCTAATGAAGTTAAGGAGCCCTTAGGAAGCATTGCTAACAATAAGTCTAGTGGAGGTGCGAGAATTCCAACTGAGCTATTTAAAATCCTTAATTTTGTTGTTAAAATGCTAACTCAATATGCCAGCAAGTTTAGAAAACTCAACAGTGGCCACTGAATTGGAAAAATCCATTAATGTCCCAATTCTAAAGAAGGTTAATGCCAAAGAATATTTAACTCATTAAATAATTGTGCTTATTCCACATGCCAGCAAGACTGTGCTTAAGATTCTATAAGCTAGGGGCAGCTAGACAGCACAATAGATATAGCACCAGACTAGGAGTCAGAAGGACCTGGGTTCAAATCTAGCCTCAGACATTTCCTAGCTGTATACCCCTAGACAAGTCACATAACCCCCAATGCCTATTCCTTGCTCCTAAGACAGGAGGTAAGGATTTTTAAAATTAAAAAACAAAGATTCTACAAGCTAGGCTTCAACAATATGTGAACCAAGAATTACCAGAAGTAATTTCTGTCTTTCAAAGAGGAAGAGGAACTAGAGACTGTAAACTTCAAAATTAATATCCAAAATACTCCAAGTATTATATTTAATAAGATTTATTAAATTTAACTTGAAGCAAAAGGGAAACTAAAGGCAAGAGTCAAGAAGGAGCTCACCCAAACCACACATGTGGAAGAGAGAGTGAAGGAGGATTTACGGGGCTATATAAACAATAATGTAAAGACTCATGTAAACAAAAAGGGAAAAGGAATTTTGGGAGGAGGAAAGAATTCTGGGAAATGGAGTCCAAGGTAAATTCTAATTAATATGAGACCAAATTGCCAACATTCACTGGATCATAGAGAAAACAAGAAGTTCCATAAAAGGATCTACTTCTGCTTCCCTGACTATACTAAAGCCTTTGACTGTGTAGATCACAACAAAATGTGTCAAGTCCTCTAGAGTTGGAAGTACCAGATCTTCTTATTTTTGTCTCCTGAAGAATCTATATATGACTCAAGAAGGCAAGTTAGAATCAAACATGGAACAACTGATTGGTTTAAGATGAGAAAAAAATATGATGAGGCTGTATCATTACCTTACTTAACTTAAATACAGAGTATATCATGCAAAATGTTAGGCAGGATGAATCAAAAGCCAGAATTAAAGTTGCTGGGAGATATATCAATAATCTCACATATGTAGATGATGCAACTTTGATGGCAGAAAATGAAAAATTAAGAAACCTCTTTAAAAAAAAACAAACCTTACCTTCTGTCTTAGAATCGATACTATGTATTGGTTCTAAGGCAAAGTATTGGTAAGGGCTAGGCAATTGGGGCTAAGTGGCTTGTCCAGGGTCACACATCTAGGAAGTTAGATTTGAATCCAGGACCTCCTATATCCAGATCTGGCTCTCTACCCACTGAGCCATCTAGCTGCCCCAAGGGGTTTCTTGATGAGAATAAAAGAAGAGGTTGTAAAAGACAGCTTGAAACATAACAATTTTTTTTAAATGGCATGGCCGTGACAACTTCTTCCATCACTTCCTGCAAATAGAGGGAGAAGAAATGCAGCCTCAGATTTTATATTCTGGACTCCAAGATCACTGGAGATGGCGACTGCAACCATGAAATTAATATACACTCACTCCTTGGAAGGAAAACTACGGCAAATCTGGACAGCGCACTAAGAAGCAGAGACTGAATCACCATGTTAATAAAGGCCCGTATAGTCAAAACTATGGCTTTTCCAAGAATAGTATGGCTGTGAGCATGGGATTATAAGGAAAACAGCTCTGCAGAATCAATGCTTTCCAATTATTGTGCTGGAGAAGACTTTTGAGAGTCCCTTTGACAGCATAGAGACAGGCAGGAGATCTTAGATTAAAATCTGGCCTTAGATACTTTAATAATTAAAATTATGAGACTGACCTTAAATTAATAACGTTTATTAGAGTTACTTGGATTGCTCCATTTAGACTGTGACTGCCAGGAGGACCCCTAACCACACTCACAGGGAAGACCAATCAGCTCAAAAACACTTAAGGGAAGAGGCCAAAATTCACTCTTGCCTCAGTTTATTACATTTCTTCTCCACCCACTAACTTCCATATGTCACATCTCAGGAGCCAACCATGGCTCTCCATTTTACCTGCCCCACCCAGCATAGTCAAATGGTTGTTGAGAGATGTGGAGAGGGTGGAAGAATAAATTTCCTTTTGCACAATACTTCCTAACGGTGTGACCTTGGACAAGTCACTTAACCCCAATTGCCTAGCCCTTACCATTCCTCTGCCTTGGAACCCATACTTAAAGAAATCAATTCAGACTGCTCAGTAAAAGTATAAATACTAAAGCTTAAGCTTAATTACTTTGGCCACATAATGAGAATAGACTCATTAGAAAAGACCATGATGTTGGGAAAGATTGGAGGCAAAAGGAGAAGGGACAGCAGAGGAAAAGATGCATAGATGGTGTCATGGAAGCAATGAATACAAGCTTTGCCAGACTTTGGGAGATAATGGAGGACAGAAGCACCAGATGTGCTATGGTTCATGGGGTCATAAAGAGTTGTGTATAATTAGAATTTGAACCCCAGGACTCTCTCTCCCAGCATCCCACTTTTGTTCTCCCGTTTTGTCCTTACATTTTGGAGATAAAGTTTTTGTGTGACCCCGCCTCAGGCTCTTTTTTCCTGCGAATGCTGCTGGGAAAACCTTTCTTTACTCAGGCTTTTACTCTTGTCCTTTTATTTCCTCTACTACTTGGCATTATTGGATGTTAATTTTAATCTTACAGTTGGACACCACTTTGACTATGTAGATCACAACATAATGTGGCAAGTCCTCTAAGAGTTGGAAGTACCAGACCATCTTGTTTTGTCTTCTGAAGAATCTATATGTGATTCAAGAAGGCAAGTTAGAACCAAACATGGAACAATTGGTTGTTTTAAGATTGGGAAAAAAAAACAGAACAAAATGAATTTCTCCAGGAATCAGTCAAGGCCACCAGACTCTATAGTCTGCCATTCTTGTCCCTTTTAAAAACAGTTGAACATTTGCCCATCTTCAAATCTGTGACCTCTCTTTTTCTCCACAAGAGAACATGCTTTACATACATTATTTCATTTAGTCTTTACAACAATCGTGTGAGGTACATGCTATTATTATCTTCATCTTATAGAAGAGGGTACTGAGTTTGAGAGGTTAAATGACTTGCCCAGCATCACACAGAAAGTGTCCCTGCCATTTCACATTTTGAGGCAGGATTTGAACTCAGATCATACTGACTCCAAGTCCAGTGTTCTATCCACTCTGTCACCACTAACCAGAAAGCCATCCTTTATAATAGATAATTTTTAAAAGAGAAAATTTTCAGCAAAGGTAACAAACACATAAAGACATCTAACAGTATATGTAATGTCCTGTCTTTCTGTTAAGAAGGAAGGAACATGCATTTTCTCATCTCTTCCTTGGGCCAAGTTTAGTCATTCTTACTATACAGTATCCATTTTTGTTTTATTTTCCAGCTACGTCATCAACATCATAATGTATATTGCTTTCCTATTTCTGCTTACTTCACTCTACCCCCTTTTATGTGTCTTCTCTGAATTCTTCGCTTTCTCTACATTCCTTGTTTCTTGTTTAGTCATTTCAGTCATGTTGGATTCTTTGTAACCCCACATGATGACAAAAATATTGTAATGGTTTGCTATTTCCTTCTCTAGCTCATTTTATGGGTGAAGAAACTAAGGCAAACAGGTTACATGACTTGCCCAGGGTTGCGTAGCTAGTAAAAAGAACTCGCTTTTGAACTCAGGTCTTCCTGACTCCAGGCTTGGCACGCTATCCACTACCTAGCTGCCCTCCTTGTTTCTTGGGGCAAAGTAATATTTCATTATGTTTACCTTCCGCATTTTGCTTAGCTGTTCTCTGATCAATAGGCATCTATTTTGTAGCCAGTTTTCTGCCACCACAAAAAGATGCTACTAAGATTATTTTGTTCAAAAAAGGACCTTTCTTTCTGATTTCCTCAGGGTTCATATCTAGCAGTGGGGTCTCCAGGCTAAAGAGAATGGGCATTTTCATCACTCCAAACTCCATTCTTTTCTTTTGTTTTCTAAACCCTTACCTTCTATCTTAGTATCATTTCTAAGTCAAAACAACAACAAGGGCTAGGCAATCAGGAATTAAATGATTTGCTCAGCGTCATCCAGATTTGAACCTTTGGGCTCTTGACTCCAGACCTGGTGTTCTATCCACTATGCTTCATAGCTGCCTCTTACTCCATTTATTTTCATTTTTTTCAAACTCTTATACCTTCCATCATAGAGCCAATATTGCATATTGGTTCCAAGGCAGAAGAGTGGTAAGGGCTAAGCAATGGGAATGGGAATGACTTGCCCAGGGTCGCACAGCTAGGAAATGTCTGAGGTCAAATTTGAACTTAGGATCTGATTTTCTATCCACTGAGCCACCTAGTTGCCCCCAGTCCATTACCTTTTTTCCTCTTTCCTTTCCTTTCCTTTCCTTTCCTTTCCTTTCCTTTCCTTTCCTNTCCTTTCCTTTCCTTTCCTTTCCTTTCCTTTCCTTTCCTTTCCTTTCCTTTCCTTTCTTTTCCTTTCTTTTCCTTTCCTTTCCTTTTCCTTTTCCTTCCTCTCCTTTCCTCTCCTTTCCCCCTTACCTTCTGCCTTAGAATCACTACTGTGTATTAGTTCTAGGGCAGAAGAATGGTAAGGGCTGGGCAATGGGGGTCAAGTGACTTGCCCAGGGTCACACAGCTGGGAAGTGTCTGAGGCCAGATTTGAACCCAGGACCTCCCATCTCTGGGCCTGGCTCTCCATCCACTGAGCCACCCAGCTTCCCCCTTGTCCATTGCTTTTCAAAGAACACTAACACCGACTCAGCAATCACATTATCAGTAAAGTGGTGCGTTTGGATTAGATGGCCTCCGGGATCCCTTTTAGCTCTAAAACTATTTTTGGAAAGTCCTCTCAATCCCCTGGGATAAAGTTTATCTAGGCCCAGTGAATTGAACTCCTTAAGGGCAGCTACGTGGTTTCCTATTAACACCTCAGCCCTATTCCTTTCTAGTCTTCACACATGAGGTTCCAACCTACTTTTCCAGCCTTAGGACTCAATTCTAGACTTTACGTACATGCTTATACAGTGAGATTGGCTGCCCCACTGCTCCTCATTCATCACCCTCCGTCACATCTCTGTTCTTCTTCCGACCAGGACGGCACTTTCCCTTCAGCCATGCCCCTTAACGCCCCTGGTTTCCTTCAAGGCTCGGCTAAACTTGGCCTTCCACATGAAGTCTTCCTTGCTCTCCTACAAAAGGAGGCTCTCAGAAACCCCTTGTCTTCCAATCTCATTGTATTTATTGTGTATGTATCTATCTCTGTGGGGTAACTTGGCGGTACAGTCCATAGAGCACAGGAGTTTGGGTCAGGAAGACTTCTCCTCCTTCTGAGTTCAAATCTGGCCTCAGACACTTAATAGTTGTGTGATCCTGAGCAAGTCACTGAACCTTGTTTGACTCAGTTTCCTCATCCATGAAATGAACCGGAGAAGGAAAGAGCAAATCACTCCAGTATCTTTGCCAAGAAAACCCCAAATGGAGTCATGAAGAGTTAGACATGACCGAAAACAATCCAACAATGACAACATCTACTTATATACATGTTGTCTTCCCAAATGGGCAGTGAATGCCTTATGGAAAGGGGAATTTCACTTTTTTTTTTTTAATTTTAAACCCTTAACTTCTGTGTATTGACTTATAGGTGGAAGATTGGTAAGGGTGGGCAATGGGGGTCAAGTGACTTGCCCAGGGTCACACAGCTGGGAAGTGACTGAGGCCGGGTTTGAACCTAGGACCTCCCGTCTCTAGGCCTGACTCTCACTCCACTGAGCTACCCAGCTGCCCCGGGAATTTCACTTTTGCTTCCTATGCCTAGCGCCTGGCATGCTGCCTGGTACATTACAGATCCTTAATAAATAGATGTTTAGTAAATCCAAGAAAACCAACACAACATGAATTGACTTCTCTCCATCTTCCAATATCATTGTCCCATTCTTCCTGAGCAAAGGTATTTCCCTTCATTTGATCTTGTCACCAAAATCCCTTAAAATATCCTTTCTATGGTAACAAATGGGACACTAGCATTTTATGCCAGATTTGGAGAATTTGGGGCTTTGGGGTTCCCAATGCTTTTTTCTTACAAGGGTACATATGTCTTTTAGTAGGTACCTGATCATTTGATTGCCTTTTATCTGGCCTTGTTTCTACCTTTTGCAATAACAATAACAATGAAATGATTTTAGTGGTAATAACTTAAGAAGAATGGTTTTAGTAATTGTATTTGTTCATTCCAAATACTCATAATCTCCAGCCTGTGATATGAAAATCCTTTCAAAATATAGAGACTGAGTGGTAGAAAATAAAACCATGCAAGAACAGAATGAAGTGTGTCACATCCTTATCGAACTCACTACTATTGGAGATATCCTGAAGATACTCTCAGGGAGCCTATAGAAGCTTACATCACTAAACTTGCATTTAATAGCTGAAAAAGCTCTAGCTATTTTAACCACTTTGCAATATATATTCTACAGACCATTAAATATAGCAGCCAGTCGATGAACATTTTTTAAACCCTTACCTTCTGTCTTAGAATCAATACTGTGTACTTGTTCCAAGGCAGAAAAGTGGTAAAGGCTAGGCAATGGGGTTAAGTGACTTTCCAGGGTCACCCAGCTAGGAAATGCTCAAGGTCAGATTTGGACCCAGGACCTCCTATCTCTGGGCCTGGCTCTCAATCCACTGAGTCACTTAGTTTCCTCCAGTCAATGAACATTTTGATCTTTTATTTTATTTTTTAATTTATTTTTAAATGTAAATTAAAATTAATTAATTAAAAATATTTTCCCATGGTTACATGATTCATGTTCTTTCCTTCCCCTCCTTTCTCCCCCCTCTCAGAGCCAACGAGCAGTTCCACTGAGTTTTACATGTATTATTCAATGAATATTTTGAAAGTACTTACCTGGTGTCAGGCACTGTGCAAAGTACTAGGAAATACAAATATAAGCAGAAAGAATGAGTTGCTACCCTCAAAGAGCTTACTTTTTAATGAGGAAAGATCGACATAAAAGAAACTGGAAAGAGACTATACCTAAACTCTAGTGAAGAATAAAGATGGGACTAGACTGAGTGTTCTCATTAAATGGAGATTCTGGGAGGAAATATTTAATGAGTGGAAAAGCTGAAGGGTAGAAAGTATTTCCATTGTTTGACTTCCAGGATTGGAGGGAGCTCTTAGGATAAAGAAGTTTCTGCAGGGCATAGTGGAGAAAATTCCAGAGAACATCCTTGAGAGAGCTATGGAGATATGGTTATCCTGAGCTTTTTCCTGAAATGTAAAAGAATAACAGCAGGAGAGCAACTTGTCCCCAAACTATTTCCATCTGAACTCCACTGAAAAAAATAATAAGATAAGTAATAATAATAAGTAGCATTACATAGTATATAGAAGCTAGTTTCAGAGTCAAGAAGATGAGTTCAGTTTCCAGACACATACTAGTAGGGTGTCTATGGTCAACTCATATAATTTCTCAATGCCCTAGAAGGCTATGAATTACAGAAGAATATGGAAGGAAGGAAGGAAGGAAGGAAGGAAGGAAGGAAGGAAGG
>NW_025381779.1:0-1036 GCF_016433145.1 Gracilinanus agilis | reverse complement strand
TAATGCTCTCTTCCTCTCCTTCTTATAATAGTATTTATCCCCTTCCCATGCCCTCTTTGTGTGTGATAGAATATCCTATTTTTCTTATTTACTCAGATTTTTCTTGGTGTCCCCTACTTCCCCCCCCCTTCTCACCCCTCATGTCATCTTAGACCATTTAGTATCCTGTCCTCTCCCTATGAATTATTCCTCTGGTTGCTATAATAGTCAATATTATAATAATGCATAGAGTTCACTACATAGAATTATACATAGCATTTCTCCACATAGTAATACAGATAATTAGATCTTATTTAATTAAGCCCTTAAAGAGTCAAATTTAAAAAATTTTGAGTTTTCTTTCTTTTCCCTCTGTTTCTTATTTACCTTTTCATGTTTCTCTTGATTTTTGTGGTTGGGTATCAAACTTTCCATTTAGTCCTAGTCTTTTGTGCAAAAACTTGGAAATCTTCAATTTTGTTGAATGCCCATACTTTCCCCAGGAAGTATATAGTCAGTTTCAGTTGATTCGTGGCTGAAGGCCCAGCTCTCTTGCCTTTCTGAATATCATGTTCCAAGCTTTGCGGTCTTTTAGCGTGGAGGCTGCCAGATCCTGTGTTATCCTGATTGGTGCTCCTTGATATTTGAATTGTCTCTTTCTGGCTTCTTGTAAAATTTTTTTCTTTTACTCAGAAGCTCTTGAATTTGGCCATTATATTCCTGGGAGTTGTCTTTTCTGGATAGAATGAAGAGGGTGATCTATGGATCCTTTCAATGTCTATATTGCCCTCTTATTGTAGAACTTCAGGGCAATTTTGATGAATAATTTCTTTTAGTATGGAGTCCAAAATTCTATTNGTTTCCTTCTATTTTTTCAGTCTTTTGACTTTGTTTTATTTGTTCTTGTTGTCTTGAGAGATCATTATCTTCTAATTGTTCAATTCTAGCCTTTAAGGACTGGTTTTCGGCTATAATCATTTGGTTTTCCTTTTCAATCTGGTCATTTCTGATCTTTAGTTGACTTGCCTCACTTTCCAATTGCGAAATTCTGCCTTTT
>NW_025381778.1:0-6232 GCF_016433145.1 Gracilinanus agilis | reverse complement strand
TTCCTTCCTTCCTTCCCTCCCTCCCTTTACTTTCTGGCCTATAACATTCTAAGACAGAAGGGCAAGGGCTAGGCAATTGAATGACATTAAATGATTTGCCCAGAGTCACACAGCTAGGAAATGTCTGAAGCTAAATTTGAACCCATGTCTTCCTCAATTCAGGTCTGGCTCTCTACCCACTGTACTACTTAGCTGCCCCCTCTGTTGCTTAGTCTTAGAGCATTGTTCAGGGCATTCACAAGGAAGCTAAATGTCTAACCCAGGTTGATACTCACCAATATATAGCAAAAGGTAGGACTTGAACCCACTTCTCCCTGATTTTGAAGCTGACTTTGTATTCACCATACCATGCTGTGGATCTTTGTCCATTTAGCCCCTCAGATTTTACAGAGTGCTAGAACATTTAGCCTGGAGAAGACAGTGCTTCTGTATATCTGTAGTCTTCTCTCTGGGCAACTATCTTAGACTGATCCTAAGGATGGAATTAGGAGAAAGGGCAGAAGTTATGGGGAGGGCGAGCAGTGTACCCTTGTTCCTCCTATAACTGAGTTTCTCACCATTGTTGTTGTTCAGTCACGACCAATCTACAGGACCCCACAGACTTTTGTCCATGGGCTTTTCTTGTCAAAGTGGTTTGTGATTTCCTTCTCCAGTATGTTCCCATTTTACTGAGGACCTGAGGCAAATAGGGGTTAAGCGATTTGCCCAGGGTCACATAGCTAGCGGGTGTCTGAGGCCAGATTTAAACTCAGATCTTTCTGACTCTCAGCCCAGGCCTTTTTTTTCTAGCTGTTCATCATTGGGTGGGTTCAACAGATACTAGATGGTATCTTTCAGGGAGGCTTTCTATACTGGCAGAGAAGTCTGACTAGATCAAGTCTTTGGAGACACAGATTTCAACTTCCTAGAAGGTAAAGCTATAGTCATCAGAGTTTTCTAAAATTGGAATGGGCCACTTTAAAAACTAATGACTTTAGGGGCATCTGAGTGGCTCACTGGATTGTTAGAGCCGCTAGAGATGGGAGATCTTGGGTTCAAAACTGCTTTCAGATACTCTCTAGCTGTGTGACCCTGAGTAAGTCATTTAACTCACCTTGCCTAGCCCTTACTGCTCTTCTGCCTTGGAACCACTATAGAGTAGTAATTCTAAGAGAGAAGGTCAGAGTTTTAAAAAAAACAACGAAACCACAACAGAAACTAGTGAATTTATCCATTATAACTCATCAGGAATGTTGCAGAGTGGATTTCTGCTCAGGGTAAGAGCCGTGCTCTCTGGGATACTTTGTACATCTCTATATTTTTCTATGTCTGGTGAGGTCCTTTCCAGTGTAGAGATTCTACAGGTACCATCTTGTGTTGATGGGTGTTTCTTCCACCTATCAGCCCTTTACAATGCTCTTACACAGCCTGACCCCCTTGGGCAATGTTTCTGGTTGTATTTTTTTTAGTCCCCAGAGGTAGATTTCTTGTCCTGAAAATGCTGTCTCAAGGAGATGTTTCATATCCTGAAAGCTAAGTAAGGTTAAACCAAATACTTTTCTCCAACTATATCAGATGACCATCCTACCCCCATCCTGGAAACCTGCCCATCCCTGCTCAGGTTGATTGGCTGGGACTGGGGGGGACAGATGAGGTACAGGATCATTTACTTCATAAATATGTAAGTGGCCACCTGTGGAGGAAGGTTCTATTTCCTGTTGACCTGGCTTCTTGGCATCATGGACGCCACAGATACTGGGCTGGAGGATCCAGACTCAGTAATTCAGTAGTCATTTATTAAAGACAGTAGTATTGGGGACAGCTTGATGAGTCAGTGGATAGAGAGCCAGGCGGTCCTAGGATCAAAACTGGCCTCAGATACTTCCTAGCTGTGTGACCCTGGGTGAACCATTTAATTCCCATTTCCTAGTCCTTACCAATACACAGTATTGATTCAAAGACAAAAGATAAGGGTTTAAATTTTTTTTTAATAAAGAGAATAGTATAGAACTTTTTCTGCCTTCCTGGACCACTTAAATAACTTTTTAACAGATCTTACTGCCTCTTCTCTCTCCCTGTCTGTCTTTTATATACAATAATCTTTCTCAAACTAATTGTTCAAACATCTTTAGTGATTCCTCCTGCCTTCCGAATAAAGTTTAGATTTCTTTACTGGCATTCAAGAAGTCCGTATGGCTTGGCGGATAAAATACTGACTTTAGGGCTAAAAAACAATACATAAAAAAAGGTGAAGGGAAGGAGAGAAGGACTGACCAAGCAGAGCAGTCACTGGAAAATGAAGTGTTTCCCTGGAGCCTGTCCTGAGGAAAGCGTAATATTTGTAGAATAGAAACAAAATAAAGTAGCTGAAGTAAATAAAAAATTATATAGCATATATCTACATTTAATATCATTATGTGTAATATTAGATATTATAATTCTATTTTATCTCCCTTGCTAGGTGGTTAAGTCTATGAAAGCAGGGGCTGTATTTACTTAATTCTATGTCTAGAGTGCCTAGCAGGGTGCCTGGTACATATAAGTGCCTAATAATTGCTTTATCTCCTCCAGAGTCCATCATAAAGCTCTGTACACAGAAAGTGTATAATAAATGTTTGCATTATATGAGGCACTGATACAACCAATCAACAAACATTTACTAAGGGCCCCTCTGCATGTCAGGTCCTTTGCTAGGTGCAATAGAGATAACTGTACCATAGCCATATGGCGACCCTGTCAACTCATGATACTCATGATTTTGTAGTGCTAGTAAGACCCAAATGTAAATATTATATTCTTCTTGGTAGTATAGTTTCTAGGATCATAGATTTAGAGCTTGGGGGACTTCAGAGGCCATCTTGTCCAACTCCCCCTTTTTAGATGAGGCTCAGAGGAGTCCGAGACCACACAGCTAATAAGTACCAGAATACCATATCCAGCACTCCATCCACCACAGCACCATTCCTCTTAAGTGCTGAAGGTATATCATAAGTATTTTAGGAGATGCAAGGAAGGAATAATTATTTTTCTTTGTCTTTTAAAAATATTTTTATTTCATTAAATATTTCTCAATTACACATTAAGATTTTAACATTAATTTAAAAATTTTAGAGTTCTAAATTTTCTCCCTCCATCCTGCCCCTTCCCCACCCCTTGAGAAGATAAGCAATATGATATTAATTATGCTTGTGAAGTCATACAGAATGTTTCCATTTTGTAAAAACAAACATATAAAGAATATTTTTAAAAGTATGAGTTGGGTGGCTCAGTGGATTGAGAGCCAATTCAAATCTGGCCTTAGATACTTCTTAGCTGTGTGTATTACACAGTATTGGTTCTAAAACAGAAGGTTTTGTTTTGTTTTTTAAGTATGCATCAAACTGCCCCCAGAGTTCATCAGTTCTTTCTCTCTCTCTCTCTCTCTCTCTCTCTCTCTCTCTCTCTCTGGAGGCAGATAGCATTTTTCATCATGGATCCTTTGAATTGTCTTGGATCATTGTCTTGATCAGAGTAATTAAGCCTTTCACAGTTGATCAATGTACAGTTTCTTTGTACAATACACTCCTGGTTTTGCTCACTTCGCTTTGCATTTGTTCATTCCTTCCCAGTTTTTTCTAAATCCATCCTGCTCATGACTCTTTCTGATTAAGGGAGTCAGATCTTAAAAGACCCAGGATATTAAAGGATATTACTAATAACATGTCACATTTTTTTAAAACATTTAGATTTAGAAGACACATTCCTCACTATCCTCTCTTAAGGTAGGGAATTAAAGTATTAAATTAAATTAAAGTAGTCCCATTCTATAGATGATGAAACTAACTCCCACAGACAAGGTAAGATTCACATTCAGGTCTCCTCACTCTGAGTTCTGTACTTCCATTCCATCCCACTCTTGCTCTGAGTTTGGGTAGGATTTCATCAAGTAGAGAAGACAAAAGAGAGAAAAAATTCTAGGCACATAGAGAAAGTATTCTTTGCTTTCCTTTCTGCATTTGGAATTCTTTCCTGTCCTTTCCTTTAAAGCCCAAATTTAACACTACCTTCACTGGGATGATTTCCTGATTTCTGTAGACTCTCAAATACTTTGTTTCACCTCTGGTCATATGCAGGTCTTATCCTTCCCATGATGGGAGCCCTCCTGTGAGGTCTCACCCATCTGAACTTTGAACCTCACCTTTTTGCTGAGCCCCATACGCTGCCCATCCTAGACACGTAATAAATGTTGGATTGTGATGAATGCTCCTTTTCAGCACCCCTTCTTGCTGGTTATTCTGGGACAGATTAAGGAAAGGGCTCAGACTCGCTGGCCCTGGCTGAATTCTCTGGAGGTTTCTCCAGCCTGATCTGTTTCCCCTGGGTTCCAGCCAGCTGGATCTTTTTGCAAACATCTTACTCAGCGATAAGTGTCTCTCAGCTTGTTGCATCCCTCTGTTCTCAGAAAACGTGTTTGACAGGTTACAGATGGGGACTGTTAAGTGGTCCCAGTTCCTACTGGGACCTAGTCTTGAGAGTTCTCCACAAAGAAAAGAAAGATCAAAGGATTTGGAGCTGGTAGGAAGTCTAATCCTCACATTTTACAGTTGTGCAAACTGAGGCCCATTGAGAGAAACTTGCCTAAGGTCATCTGGGTAGTGAATAGCAAAGTGGTCATAGTTTTTTCTTGGTGTCATCCACCCTCTAGCCATTATTGGGGTAAAGGACAGAAGGTGAGATGGGCAGTCAACATTTCTGGAGGAGTAGATAGCCCGATTTTATTTTAAATTCAAAAATTTTTAAATTTTTTATCTGATAAGCATTCATTTTTCATTCTGATTCCTCAAAGAAAAACAAAGCCTTTATGCATAGTCAAGCAAAACAAATTCCCAAGTAGAGCTAGAGAAAGCAATTATTAAATGTTTACTGTGCCAGATATTGTACTAAGTGCTGGAGATATGAAACCAAACTAGCCTTTACTTATTTTTAGAGAGTTTACACTCTACTGGGGGAAATAGAACATGAAGGAGAGCAGGAAAGGAAGTGGTTGGGATAGAGGTGTAGACTTTGGGGTAGAATCATCCTTAGTTGGACAAGGCTGCTAGGAAGGAGGTAGCGCACCATAGAAAGTGAACTTGGAACGGGCAGCAAGGTAGCAGAGTGGATAGAGCACCAGGTGTGGGTTCAAATTTGGCCCCAGACATTTCTTAGGTGTGTGACCCTGGGCAAGTCACATAACCCCAGTTACCTAGCTCTTGCCACTCTTCTGTCTTAGAATCAATACTTAGATTGATTGCCTAGCCCAATTAGTATTGATTCTAAAACAGAAGATAAGAGTTAAAAAAAAAAAAAAGCCAAAGTGAGTTGGAAATGTAAAGTATACCAAATAGAGTTTCTGGGACTCCTCAAGATATGATAATCTTAGATAAGTTCTCAACTGTCACTGAGCAGGCCCCCAGGTGCTGTCAGCATATTGGTCATGCCCCAAAATGTGTGTCTTATTCTGCATCTTGAATCCATCTCTTCTCTTAGGTGATGGGTAGAGTGCTTCATTACCGATCTAACAGAATCATGGCTTATTCTTGCATTGATCAGAATTCTTAAGTCTTTCAAAGTTGCCTTTACAAAGCTTTTGTTATATAAATTGTTCTCACAGATCTGCTCACTTCTCTTTGCATGCGTTCATACAAGCTTTCTTCCCAGGTTTCTCTGAAACCACCCGTTTCATCATTTAAAAGCGAATACCTTTATCGGACACCTCTTTCTCCAGTCCAGTCCAGGGTTCCCAACTCTGCCAAAGTCATCTTCCTAAAACATGGGTCTGACCATACCTCTTTCTGATCAAAAATCTTTAGTGGTTTATCCTGATAGCATAAAAATTCTTTAGTCTAAAACTCAGGCCTTCTCTACTCTGGTTCTGACCTACTTTACTAAGTTTATTTCGCATGATTTCTCTCCATATACTCCATGTTTTATCAAAACTTGGGTATTATCTGTTTCCCAGATTTGTATTACCATCCTTCTCTCCCTCTTCTCTCATTCCAGTCTTGGGTTTTTACATGAGCTTTTTCTCCCATTGCCTGAAATGTGCTCTCCTTTTATCTCTGCCTTTTAGGATCCTCTTCTTTTGCTTCAAGGCTCAACTCTGCTGCTACCTCCTCTCAGGAACCTTCTTGGATTCCTCAGATGTTAGTGCGCATTCCATACTCCTTCCCTCCTTCCCTTCCTTCCTCCCTTCCTCCCTCCCTCCTTCCCCTCCTTCTTTCCTTCCTTACTT
>NW_025381777.1:0-4718 GCF_016433145.1 Gracilinanus agilis | reverse complement strand
CAGAGAGAAGGAGTGAGAGGGGGAGAGAGAAAGAAATGAGGGGAGGTAATGAGGAAAAGTAAAAAAGAGAAGAAAGAAGAAAAAACAGATGACAGACAGGAAATAGAGAACAAGAAGAGAGAGATGGGGAAAGAGGAACCATGAAACAGAGAGATAGAAAAGACAAGAGGAGACCACCAGAAGAAAGGGGGCGACAGGAAGAAGAGATAGAAAAGGGAGAGATGGGGGGAGGGATTGGGAAAGATAGAAGAGACAACACTGGAAGGGAAGAAAAACATGAAGAGGAAAGGGAGAAGGTCATAGAGAGGAGAGAAACAGGGCAGGTGGTGGGGGGTGTCTTTGAGTGTATGTTTAGCCAGGATGATGTATGTCCTTCAGTGTGTATGTTCCTACACACATAATTATTGGGGACCTAGACACACCTCACCTCCATATCCCTGGGTCTGGGTCCATCTCAGCATCTTCCAGTTTTCCTGGCGTTTCCCAGCTTGGCAGAGCCCAAGCTGAGGGAGCTTCATCCTGGTTGTAGACAATAGTGGGGGGTATTGGGAAGGGTGTGCCCCACCCCCTACCCTGGGGTAAGCTCCTATTTTGATATCAGTGGGAATACCAACCAGATCAATTTTTCATTCTAAAGGGATAAGGAATCCTATGGATCATAAGACAACTGGAGACAATTTTCTGGGGATAGGATACCTGGGCACCTGGCCCTAGGGATCTTGACATCTTTTTGTATGATGGAAGCTTTTGGCAAACTAGTAAAGTTTTCAGAATAAGATTTTTAAATGTAGAAAATAAAATGAATACGATTAAGAAAAAAACCAATTCTATGGAAATACAATGATAAATATTTTTAAAACAAGTTTGTGGATTCCCCAAATTAAAAACTCCTGAAGTTGGAACCTCAGATGTAGCAGAAAGAGCACTAGTCTTGGAGTTAAAAACCCACTTTAGTTATTTATTAGCTGCTTGGGCCTGGACAAGGAAACAGATCCTGGGCCTCAGTTCCTTCTTGGGTGGTACAGTAGACAAAGTGCTGGGCTCAGAGTCAGAGAGAACTAGGTTCAAATCTGGCTTCTAACACTAGCTGTGTAATTCTGGGCAAATCATTTAACCACAATTTCTGTCTCAGTTTCTTCATCTGTAAAATTGTCAAAAATTGTTTTTAAAAATAGCAATATCTGCTAGGGTTGTTGTGAGGCTAAAGTAGTATATAAATGCTATTAATATGATTATGAGGCAGAAAATGAAGGTATTGGACTATTCAATAAGCTTTAGTATTAAGTTCTTTCGTTGAATATTCTAGGGATTAGATGATCTCTAAAATCACTTCTGGCTTTCAGTCTGTGAACCTATGACTTCTATTCCCCCTAGACTCTCTGACTAGTGAAGTGGCCCCTGTAATTCTCTCTGAGCTTCCTCTCTAGTGAGCATTGCGGAGAATCAGACCCTCCCAGGGCTCTGGGTGGGCAGGCAAGCACAGATGGAGAGAGGGAAGGATGTCTTTTTCTATCACCAGCCTCCAGAGCATCAAGGATACACACAAAGAGCTGAACCCCAAGAATACCGAGTAGTACTCTAACACATCAGGGAAGAAGCAAGAAAATCCTGAGGATGGCGTTAAGGCAGGTCCAAAGAAGTAGGACGTACTCTGGCACTCCCTCCTCTCTTCTCTCCTCCAGCCTTTGTCTTTCTAACCTCCAATCCGGAGGTTTACCTCCAGGGTTGGGATGGGAAGAGGATACAGTTCCCGGATACAGGGATGGGAAGGGGGAGGTATGAAGCTGAGTTGGAACTGAGGGAGTCAGGAAGCCTTGGAACCTCTCATCTATTTAGACAGGAGAAGTTTGAGGAGATCATCTCCTCTAGGAAGAAGATAAACTCTGACATATAGAATCAAGAAGAGAAGTTAGATGTAGAAGAAGACTTACCAAATTAGAACCCTGGGGAGGGAAGCAGGAAGAGAAGTAAAGACCAGGATATTTTAGGGGGAAATGTTGACTGATGATGATGCAATTGTACTGGAGGGAAAAAAACCACCTTATTTGGAGTCAGGGAGGCTGGCAAGCTAATAATTGCTGTGTCTAGTGCTTTAAGCTTTGTAAAACTCTTTACATATAGTATCCCAGGCATTGTGCTAAATGCCTTTACAAATATCATCTCATATCATCCTCAAAATAATCCTGGGAGGCAGGTGCTATTATTATCTCCATTTTACATATGGGAAAACTGAGACAAAATGACTTTCTTGGGGTCACACAGCTAGTAAAGATCTGAGTCAAGATTTGAATTTAGATCACCCTCGCTCCAAGTCCAACACTCTTATCTACTTCACCTTCTAGCTGCCTTTTCAAGAAAACTATTCCGGTCTCTGTGAGGAGGCTTTATATTCCCCCACCTTGGGCAGCCTGGACAGAGGGAGCCTGATTCTCCCCATGGAATGTCTTTGATCTGATGCTTGCTTCTGTCCAAGGCTTACTATGGACAGTGACTCCCCTTTATAGAAGCCATGGCTCATCAAAAGATTCAGTCTTGAGGGGCAGCTGGGTAGCTCAGTGGATTGAGAGCCAGGCCTAGAGACAGGAGGTCCTAGGTTCAAATCCGGCCTCAGTCACTTCCCAGCTGTGTGACCCTGGGCAAGTCACTTGACCCCCATTGCCTACCTTTACCACTCTTCCACCTATAAGTCAATACACAGAAGTTAAGGGTTTAAAAAAATTTAAAAAAAAAAAGATTCAGTCTTGGGAGGACTCAAATCTCCTTACGTATAGCATCTCTCCCCAACTGAGAAGAACACCCTACTGACCAAGGAAGACCCTACTAAGACAGGGGAAAGGGGCAGGATTGTTGACTCCAGTTACTCCCTTGTTTCTGGTCAAAGGGCCAGGAACCTTGTAAGCCACACGTACCTACCGAGGATCCGAGGATCCTTAAAGCCTTTGCTCCTCCCCAGGTTTAGCTGGACCAAGTTAGCTTTAGGATTATTCAGTCTCCTTCAACCTGGTGGAGCTGGAAGAGCGCGGAGGATTAAGATCTGCGTGGCTGGAGTGAGTAGGGGAACAAAAAGTGGGTCCCCAAGTCTTGGCAGGCCTGGGGGGTCTAAGGGGAATTGCTCAGTAACTCTCGCTTCTAAACCTGTCTCCCAGATCCAGAGGTGACTAAGGGCCATTGCTCTACCCCTTTTCCCCATCATATACTCTAGTGCTCCTTGACATTCCTGCCTGGAGGCAATGCAACTGTTGAGTTTCACCCCAAACTAAAGATAGTCCAGACTGGTGTGGCAGAGTGGACTTATAGAGATTTGATTGAGGGGATAGGAGGCCAGTGGGCCGGGGCGGCTGGGTATATTTATGACTATTGTGGGGAAGGGGAGGGGATTCTCCTACCCTCAATGGGCCCAGAGTCCTCATAATTCTCTTTTTCTTACAGGGCCTGAAACAGCAAAGAAGACTCATACCTGTAAGTGTATATATGTATGTGGTGGGGGGCTAGGAGACGAGGACTGAGATAAGGTCTGGTGATGGGAAGGCGTGCCTGGACCTAGAATTTCAGAGGAATTGGGCAACTTTGAAAAATTAAGGTGAGGGGAGGGCAAAGAAAAGATGGAAAAAGGATCAGAAAGAGACCAGGGGAGAGAAAATGATCAGGAGAGAGAGGAAGATGGGCAAGGAAGAGAAAGGGAGAATGAAGACAAATATTAACTGCTATATTAGGAAGATAGAAAGCTGAAGAAAGGAAAATAGAAAGAGAGGAAGGATGAGAAGGGGGGGGAGGAGAAACTAGATGACAGGGAAAGAAACTGAGAAAGACAAGAAGAAACAAACAATGACAGATAGGGAGGATATAGGAAATCTGAGAGTAGACAGGGACGGAGGAAGAGCTGGGAGGGAGGCTCATGGTGGAACCTGGTAAGAAAGATTGGCAAGAGGACCTAGAAGGGCTCTGTGGCCAGGCTGGGGTTTGGTGTTCATCTCTGTGGTTAACACATCCTGAGGTGTGAATGGGGAGAGAGAACCATGGTTGGGAGAGGGGACCAGAGGAGAGAGGAGGAGGAGGAGGAGGAAGCTGGAGCCCATCCCCCCCACCTGCCACAGGACACAAAGTGTTTCAATGACCAAAGTTGTGGGGGCACCAAAGGTTGAGACTGCAATAAGCAGTGAGGTTAGACCTCAGGAAGGACTTTCTAACAGTTGCTAATGGGAGTCGCTAAAAAGAAGCCGGACAATGAACGACTTCGACTTTCTTTCAAATCTCTCTGCTTTGGGGAAGATTCACACTCTCTTCTCACACACATACACACACACCCTGACCCCCATCCAAACACACATACATGCCTTTTGTGGAGTTGGAACACATGGAGAGTCCCTCCTTTTTTGATAGATAGTTACCGAATTTCCTCTTCAACGCAGCTCCACCTCTATCCCAACCCCAGAGATAGTGGTCAGGGCTAGAGGATCAGAACCAGGATGCTTGGCTTTCGTTACAAGTCATCCAGTTTCACCTCCCCAACCTCCATCTCTGGATTTTTGTTGTTCAGTGGTTTTCCAGTCTAGTTCGACTCATCATGACCCCATTTGGGGTTTCCTTTCATTTTTTAAAAATTTCATTGTATGCATTTTTTTAATTAATAGAATTGATTTACAAGTATCTCAGTTCTTCCCTCCCCTTCCTACATCACAGAAGGCATCTTCCGGCCAAGACATATATATATATATATA
>NW_025381776.1:0-4745 GCF_016433145.1 Gracilinanus agilis | reverse complement strand
TATATATATATATATATATATATATCCTAGCCCAACATTCAAGACCTTTGATGATTAAACTCTACCTTATTTCATCCTTGTTTTCCTTATGCAGGCTATGTTTCAGCCAAACTGGATTGCAATTCTTCCTGAAACTTGAAATTTTGCCTTCCACCTCTATACATTTACATGAGTTACCTTTCCCCATGTTGGCAGTATGCTCCCCTTCCATCTCAGAACTCTAATCTTCCTTCAAGTCTCATCTCAAGGGCTACCTCCACTATAACATTCAATTCCCCTAGTTGCTAGTGATTTCTCCCTCTTCAAACATGTAGTGGAAAGAGCACTGGAATTTATTGTCACCAGAAGCCCTGGGGTTCTGCTACTTACTATCTATAGGACTTTGGTTATATGAAACCTTTGGTACTCTTACCTGTGAAATTTAGTTGATTAGAGTAGATAACCTTTAAGATCCCTCCAGTCTCTAAGTCTATGATCCTAAATTGCCTCAGATTATATATATGCACACACATATGTGTGTGTGTGTGTGTGTGTGTGTGTGTGTGTTTCTAGGTTGTATTCCCCAGGTTGAATGTAAATTCTAAGAAAATCAGAATTTATTGTGTTTTTTGTTTGTTTGTTTTTGAATTCTCAGTGCCTAAGACAGTACCTTATATAATGGTAAGCAAGAATTAAATATTGGTCAACTTGAATTGAATTAGGAGATAAAAATGGATAATTTTGATTTCATAATTTTTAAAAAAAGGTTTTGCACAAGCAAAACCAAAGCAGCTAAAATTAGAAGTGATATAACTGGGGAAAATCTTTGCAGTAAATATCTCTGATAAAAAAGTCTTATTTCTAAGATATTAATAAATTTAGAAAATCAAATTGATTCTATTTTGATTCTACTGATTTGATTTTATAATTTATTTCATTCTGTATCTCCACCAATGTTTTGTATAACAGCTCAAATCACATATCTTTGTTTCTGAGTTAAGTTCAGAAGTTCAGTCTTCCTGTTAATCACTGTGTTATCTTTATGTCAAGGAATCTGTTATCTCTGCACTGCTAGTTGACCTTGCAGGATGGAGGTGGATGCCAGGATACCTGTTATTTCTGTACCACTAGCCATTCCTTGTAGGATATAGGTGTATACAATCAGCTTCACTAGTGTCAAGGAAAAAACTCTTATTCTTTTCACCAATAGAATTTACATGACTCGATCCTTTNGGCTATAGGAAAAAAAAATATTAATGCACTGTCAGTGAAGCTGTAAATCAGTCCAGTCATTCTGGAAAGCAATTTGGAATCATTCCCTAAAAGTCATTAAACTGTGCCCAAAAATATGACAGCTAAACCCAATGAGATTGTAGAAAGAGGAAAAATATATGTAAATTTACATATAATCTATATATGTACAAAGCATTTATAACTGTTCTTTTTATAGTAGCAAAAAACTAGAAATTAGGGAGGTACCCAGCCCACCTATTGGGGAGGTTGACTAACAGATCTTGGAATATGAATGCAGTAGACACTTTCAGAGGAATCTGGGAAGATGTCTGTGCTTGACTATGAATTGATGCAGAGTGAATTGAGCAAAAGGGTGTTGGACCTGGAGTTAGGAAGACCTGGATTCATATCTAGCCTCAGATACTTCCTACCTGTGTGACTCGAGGCTAAGTCACTCAACCCTGTTTGCTTCAGTTTCCTCATTTGTAAAATGAAGAGAAGAAAATGGTAAACCACTCCAATATCTTTGCCAAGAAAACTCCAGATAGGGTCAAAAAGAGTTGACTAAAAACAACTGAACAAGAAACATTATAATGAGCAATTTTGATCCCAGATCGATTATAATGGAATACTATTTCACTATAAGAAATTGTAAACAAGAGGATCACACACACAAAAAAACCCCCAACAACATAGAAAGACTTACATGAAATGATGCAAAGTGATGTGAGCAGAACCAGGAGAATGCTGAAAACAATAACAATGATAAAGTATGATGATCAACTATGAATGACTTTATTATCAACAATACAAGGATCTAGGATAACTCCAAGAGACTTCAAGAAGAAAAAGGCTCTCCAATGCCATTGAAGGAACTGACAGAGTCTGAATGCAAATTAAAGCAGGCCATTCTTTCCTTTATTTCTTCCATGAATTTTTTCTCTAGTGTAAGTGATATGTATCTTCACATGATGACCATGGAAATATGTACTGTATGATAATATGTGTATATTATATATGTTATATTTCTTGTCTTCTTGGGGAAGGAGGGAGAATGGGAGAGGAGGAGAGAATGTGGATTGGAAAAAATGGACATGTAATTTAGAAAAAAAAATCCTAAAAAAACATTATAAAGAAAAATAGCTTTGAAAGACTAAAGAACTCTGATCAATGCAATGACAAGTCACAATTCCAGAAGATCAATGAAGAAATGTGCTACCCACTTCTTGGCAGAGTGGGTCTATGGATACATGGTGTTATAAAAATTGAGGGTAGTGATGGGATCTGGAGCAGGGTAAGGTGAATGTAAATCCTAAGTGAGTCACTTAAGTTATAATTAGTGAATCTCAAAGGATCACCCACTGCAGTAGATGTTGGTTAAATATGATGAATCTGCTAAACCCAAACTCCAGGTATAACAGTATCCCAGAGTTACCAGCCACACAAAGAATCTGCAGTAGAATTATACAGTTATCTATGTCTAACTGAAGCTCTGTATTAAAGGATAACGCTTAGATCAACTGAGAATTAAACCCTGCTTCTCCAAGATGTAATAGTCCTCTCCCCTCCAATTATCCCAAGGAAATGATTCACTAACACCCTAGGTTTCTTGATGAAGCCAAGTCTGATGTAAGTTTATGAAGATTTACTACTAACAGGCTTAGGGAAGGAAAAGCAGGATAATGGCTGGGAAGAAGGGAACAGTAAGTTCTTAACTAATTAAGGCTAATGATGTTATTGATAATCTTTGGAATAATGTTAATCAGGTTTGATAGATGCCATCCTGATTGGGCCACACAGGCTCAACCTAAATCAAGGTTACTCTGCTGATTAAGGTGTTGATGTTTCTTCTTGAGAGTAAATTCAGGATCAGGGATTGATGAAGTAGTTTGAAATAGGTTGCTGGTTGCTGGTTGAACAAGCTCACTGAAGGCCTATCCCAAACCACCCTTTCCAACCCAATCTCAAGTCTGAGATCTTTGTCAATTCCAAATCCTGGCTTTTATACCGGAGCCTTAACTGCCCTTGGCACCTGCCAAGCTCCTGCCAGGCTTGGTTCATTCTACATTCTAAGCAGGTAACTGTCCATCATCTTGACTTCAACATGGCTGTTCAATATATCATTACAATGGCCAATATAGGAAATTATTTTGTCTGACTATGAATTTTTGTTATGAGAATTTATTTATTTATTTATTCAACTGCTATGGGTAGGGGGATTTGGAAGGGAGAGAAAATAAATGTTTATTAATTGAAAAATAATATGAAATATAAATTTTAAAAAATTGAGTTGAACTTCACAGACAACTACATGGCTCACATACTTAGAAAAGACGAATAATAGAACCTAAAAAGAATTGATCTATTGAATTGGACTTTTGTAAGATATTAACATCTCTGGAACATAGTCTCTGAAGCTTTGGAAGATCCATTTCTTTTCCTCTGTGGATTTTGGGCATGCCTTTTTTCCCCAGAAAGCTCAATTTACTCGTTTTAGGGTCCCATATTCAACCTTCTGTGTTCCATGGAGAATTCAGTTATTATGTGGGAGTCATTCATCTACAACCACCAAATAATCAAAAAACAATTATTAAGTACCCACTATGTGTCAACCACTATGCTAGGTTCTGGGAATCTCACATACAAAAATGAAACAGCCCTTGACCTCAAGGAGCTTACATTCTTCCAGCGGAGACAACTTTTACATATATAACTATGTGCGAAATATAAGGAAAATTGATACAGGTTAATTGGGGGAGGGTCAAGAAATGCTGTAGAATGTAGAGTAAGACACTAGAGCTGAGTTTCAAAGGAAACAAGGGGATTCTAAGAGGCTAAAATGAGGAAGGAGTGAATCTCAAGCATGGGGTGGGGGAAAGTCAAGCACAAAGTCATAGCAGTTGGCAATGGACTGTCATTTATGATGAACAATAAGAAGGTCAAATCGGCTCTCCTATAGAGAGAGTGCATGAGAGTAATGTTTAATACGCTTGGAAGAATAGGTTGGGACCAGGTTGTGAAGGATTTCAGATGCCAGAGGAGTTTGTAGTCCCAACTTATTGATCAGCGGGCTAAGATTTGAAAAGACTCACACACAGAACTTGAGTGATTTCTGTGTAGTGTGAGGTTCTATTTCCATAAGTGGTGTGTGGGGATGGGATGAAGAATATCAGTTTTTACATTAATTCCAGTAATCACACTGATTGCTCTGTCTATATAGTAGGCACTCAATACATGTCTATTGAATTGATGTTGTGTCATTCACGTGGGCATCTGTGACTGTTCCCTAAGCTTCCTTTCTTGGGATATGATTCTTTTTTCCAGGAACCTCGAAGGTCATAAAAGCTTATTTTGACAGGTTCTTGGACTAAGTAAAGATGGTTTTGAAAATGTTCTAGCCTAGAATGGAGAAAATATCATCCATCCATCTTTAAAGGGCATGATTCCTTTCTACCCCTTCTCTTTTGC
Source organism: Gracilinanus agilis (assembly GCF_016433145.1). Taxonomy (NCBI): domain Eukaryota; kingdom Metazoa; phylum Chordata; class Mammalia; order Didelphimorphia; family Didelphidae; genus Gracilinanus; species Gracilinanus agilis. The sequence goes on along the minus strand of NW_025381776.1, from coordinate 65 downwards.
TGTCAGCAACTTTGGTCCAGCCTTGTGAGAAATTATCTGGAGGTCATATTATATATATATATATA
>NW_025381775.1:0-1692 GCF_016433145.1 Gracilinanus agilis | reverse complement strand
ATATAAAAGTAGAAATGAAAGCAGGTATTCTCATAGTCAAAGATTTGGGCTTGGTAAAGTTTATTTTCCTACTCTCAAGTCTTTTTTTTTTTTTCCTACATGCTTTCCTTTTATGTAGTATCTCCTAACTAATTCAATCCTGAATGGCTCTTCTCTTCCCTCCTAATATTCTTCCTCAGAAAAAGATCAATTATCAGTCACTCACACTTGAGTAGGAATTTGCTAGTTCTGTTCTCCTCATGAAAGTTTTCATTTTAATGCTTCCAGATTTTGTCATAAAGGTGTTGTTACTTTTTTTTTTTTTACTCTTACCTTCCACCTTGGCATGAATTCTAAGACAGAAATGCAACAAGAGCTAGGCAATAGGGTTTTAAGTGATTTGCCCAAGGTCCTGTTTTAAACCCTAGTCCTCAGGTCTGGCTTTATCCACTGAGCCACCTAGCTGCCCCCTAGGCTTTGCTGCTTCTTAAAAGAGCTTGGAGCATTGTAAAGTGGGTAGAGAATTGGGTGCTTCTTATGTGCCTCTAAATTTACACTCATTAATTTCTTGCCACAATATAAATCCATTAACTCCAAGTCTAGCCTTGGGGTAACCTGTAGGACTTTTCTACCCAATAACGGCTTTGACTAACAGACATGTGCCACCTTGGAATGCTTTACACAGACCCACTGGCAGGCAACACCAAAAATTTGTACCTGTCATAAGACTTACTGCAAAAATGCTCTCATTCATCAAACTCTTATGACTAATAGCTTATTGGAAATTTGCAAAAATCCAGTTGAAGTCTTTATCAAATTACTGCCATAGAAAAAAAGTATTTATTCTTTTTTTCCCTCCTTTCTCCAGATTATAATCTAGACATTTCACAAATGTGAAATTGTGAAAAATAAATCTTTAAAATTCTAAATCTTCAGGAAGATAAATTTATTGTTAAAAGACACTGGTTTCATAAATTAAAGTATTTCTGGAAACTCCAACAAATTAATTTTTGTTTCTTCTGACCACATGCCTTTGAATTATTGCTTTACTTCTTAAATCTTGGAAAATTAAATATGAGAAAACAAATACAAATGAAAAGATGGCACATTTCTCCCCTCAAAGGTCAAGTAACGCAAACATATTCTTTTTAATTGGCAAAGTCAAACTCACTCACACGACAGTTTTGCATCACTTTCAAAATGACTAAATCATTTAAAAATTACTAAATGTGACAAATGAAGCCTACAATGCTCTAGTAGGAAAGGAACCTATATGGTTTCTTCATTTTGCTCTTTCATCCTTTGGGACCTTAGCTCTACATTGTTGACACTGAATTTCCAAAGGCATCAAACCACAGATCTCAGTAGGATGAACATCATCTTTTGTCATTCAGTATCTTGTTCAGAGAGGGTTCTTAATGAACAATTATTTGAATGAATTGGATTGAAAGAAAGGTAAATAGCTCATTTCTCCTTTTATTATTTTGGCTTCTTCAATTGACAACTATCTAAAAAATTAATTATAATTAATACAATATAATAATAATAACTATACACAATAAATCTATACTTATTTTTATAATTTATAATTATACACTAGAATGCATAATTATAATATAATATATAATAAAATATAATTAACAGTATGATGTGATATTATATAATATATAATATGATAAAATATAATATAATATAGTATAATGTAATGTAATA
>NW_025381774.1:0-6890 GCF_016433145.1 Gracilinanus agilis | reverse complement strand
GCTATGTATGCTTTTAATATACATTTATATTATATATATAGAAAATATAATATAGAATGAAATACAATACAAAATATTATATACATTATTATTTACAATATATTCTATATTTAAGGATATGTTATATTATTAATTATAATGTTTAATAATGCATAATTATATGCATTGTTATTTATAATATGCTGTATGTTTAATAAAATGTAATATATACATTGTTATTTATAATATATGTTGGATAGTACATATAATATATATAGCATGTTGTATATTATTGGTATTTAATCTATATTTTAATATATAATAATAATTCTATGTATACTATAAGAATATATATTCTATGGATACTATAAGTATACGAATAGATACTATACTATATGTATATGTAGCAAGCTTTTAGTCACACCTCCTTTCAAAGCAGACAAAAAAGAGCACTCTATTATAATGAAGATTTTCTTTGAAAACTTTTTTGTTTTGGCTTTATAAGTCAAATGTTTCCTGTTGTCCTATTTTAAATAAAAATGTAGAGTTCTCACATGGTTGCCTTTTGCTTTATACTAAAATTGGATTTTCTATGTTGCTGAAGCAGGCACATGCTGAAGTGGTTCTGACAGCATTGAAGATATCCAGTGGTGAATTAGCACACTGAAATAAGATCACTAAAGTCCTTAAAAATACATGTTCAGTTTATACTGAAGTTTTAAAGATGGAATAAATATATTTCAATAATTCCTCTTTCCCTTCAGGGGCCAATGAAGGGAGAGAAAATGTTGAAATAGTTGTTTCAATGAGGAAAAGGACACTCAAGCATTGCATAATAAAATAAATCTATTTTCTCTTAGGAGTTCCAAACATTTATTTCTCAAAGCCTGTCTAACCAGATTTTGAAGCTATGTAAAGGCCTAGTCTGAAGGAGAAATTACCAGAAAATCCTATAAAGAGCAAAACCGAAGTATCTTATGGGTTCTTGATGAATGGTTCCATTTCTCATTTGTTTGGTTTTTTCCCCCATTTGTGATAATACTATCAGAGAAGGTGTTGTACATTAAACATTCCTTTTAAAGCATCCAAAGAAACCACAAATTCATACCTTAGTTATTTCAAGGTAGCTAGTTGGGCCCAGTGAATAGACTAACCGATGTGGAGTCAGAAAGACCTGAATTCAAATACTGCCTCAAACATTTACTAGCTGGGTGACTCTGGACTTGCTTAACCTCCCTCACTCTGGGGTCTCTCCTTAGAATGGGAATGATAACAGCACCTACCTTAAAAGGCTGTCATGATGATGAAGATAATAGGAATGAAGAACAAGATCCTCATGGCACAATATAAATCCTTATTGTCCAGTTGTTTTTCACTCATGCCCTACTCTTTATGACCCTATTTGGGGTTTTCTTGGCAAAAATACTGGAGTATTTTGCCATTTCCTTCCCCAGATCATTTTTCAAATGAGGAAACTCAGGTAAACAGGGCATAGTGATTTAAAAGAGTCACACAGCAAAGTCAGTGTCTGAGGCCACATTTGAACTCACAAAGATGAGTTTCCTGCCTCTGGGCCTGCATTCTATCCACTGTGCCACATAGCTAATCTTAGTTATTATTATTTTCCATTGTTACAGAAATGTTTAGATATGGAATATTCATAATATTGAATAAAAGTGGAATAATATTCTATAGAAATTATATATAAAGTACTAAACTACTAATAAAAATATTTTCTGTTTTCTTAAATTCAATTTATGAGTCCCCTTTTAATACCCTAATTATGTTCCCCCTCTTCACATAAAGGGAGAATGAGTCTACTCTAAACAATCAAAAGAAATTGCAGCAATACAGTTTGAAGTTTGCAGTATTCCGTTGCATGCTTACCATGTGCATCAGTGAGCAAATGTTTATGTGTTTGGTGGACAGCCTTGTCAACAGAAGAAAGCTGGCCATAGCTAACTATCCTCCTCGCCGCTCGCACCTCCAGCAGTTATGATTGATGGCACCTGACAGGGGTTGTTTTTTCCACAGCCGGCTCATCTGTCAGACTGAGAGAATCGGGATCTGAAAAGGGAAGGCTTAGGATGTTAAGAAGCTAGCTAAGGTACCCAAAGCTTTGGGGGGCGGGGGTGAGGAGAAAAGTGAGAGGTAGAAAGAAAAGAGGAATACAAACATCCATAGTTGATGGGAGATGAAAACTCCAATTTAGATACAAATTGTAAATATTGCTTCTTGTTATTTTGGTGGTGGTGGTGGGTTTGGTTTTTTTTTTTTATTTAAGAAAAAGTTCTTAGTTTTGTAACTGGTCCAATATTAATAATAGCTGCCCCTTCTCTCTCTGTTTGTGCTCCTTTCTGCCTTTTATGCTTTCTAGTTTCTATTTAGAATCACAGCTAAAACAAGGTAAGGGTGTCAAGAGCTATGAGTGAGGATCAGAAGGAGTACTCATCCCCAAACACTCAGGCAGGATTAGGGCTAATGAGAGAATTGTTCAAGTAGGGGAAGACAGTTTGCAATTACCAAGTTGTTTCCATCTTCCTCCTAGTGTGACCAATTTAGTTATAAACTGTTTCAGTGACACCATTGGACCAAACATCTTGTTAGGTGTCTCCCTAATATATCTCTTGCATTACGAGATGTCTATCCCATATGCCATTTTGTTTAATTATTATTTTAATTAGTTATTATAATATCATAATATTATTATAGTTATTATATTATAACATTATCTAAAATTCTATCATATTCAGTTGTTATTCAAAATAATTATTAAGCAATATATAGGTATGACTGATCTACATCTACATATATATATATAGAGAGANTATTAAGCAATATATAGGTATGACTGATCTACATCTACATATATATATATAGAGAGAAATTAGATAGACAGACAGATAGACAGTGATAAATAGGTAGGTAGACAGACAGATAGACAGACAGATATAATGTTAGATTAGCTAGAGAGAGAGAGAGAGAGAGACAGAAAGATAGATTAGACAGACAGATAGAGATAGATAGGTATTTAGTTAGGTAGACAGACAGAGAGACAGACAGTCAGGGACAGAAAGATAGATTACATACATATAGGAAAGATAGATAGATGAGTGGATAAATAGATAGATGGATGGGTGGATAGATAGAAAAAGAGAGAGAGATGGATGGAGAGAGAGAGAGAGAGAGAGACTTAGATAGGTAGACAGACAGATAGAGAAAGATAGATTAGATAGGCAGAGATAGATAGGTAGTTAGGTAGGTAGACAGATAGATGGACAGAGACAGAAAGATAGATAAATTAGATGGACCAATGGATTAGATAGACAGACAGACAGATAGAGACAGAGAGACAGAGATAAATTAGATAGACAAATAGAGTCAGAGACAGAAGAGACAGAATGAGATTAGACAGCCAGACAGATAGACTAGAGACTGACAGACAAAGATAGATTAGATAGACGGACAGAGAGATAGACAGAGATAGGCTGATAGACAGACAGATAGATTATATCTATCTATATATATATACATATATGCACATAGCTATACATGCATACATACATAGTTGAGACTTGATACTGAAGCCAATCCATTTCACAACATATTTTAAGCATCTTTCTCAGAGAAAATGTAGCAAGTAATACTTTGAATTCTAGATTAGGAGGAAGAATTTTAATTAAACTACTTTTCTAATAGATTTTATTTTAATTCATTCTCCATTGTGAGTCAAATGTTCACTGTAAGGACAGGTTAATAACCCAGATATAAGAAGTACTTCTGAAAAAAATCCCCAAAACTTATGAAAATCACTCTGCTTTTGTCATTCATTTGTTTCAGTTGTGTCTGATTCTTTGGGGCCCCATTTGGGATTTTCTTGGGAAAGACACTGGAGCAATTTGCCATTTCCATCTCTAGCCCATTTTATAGATAAGGAAATTAAGACAAGCAGGACTAAATAGCTTGCCTAGGGTCATACAGATAGTAGTAAAGTGTATGAAGTCAAATTTGAACTCAGGTCTAACTCACTCCAGGCCCAGCTCTTATGTACTGTGCTACCTGGCTGCCTCCTCCACTGATATGTCATAACTAACTATTTATATATTTATTCTTTTTCTAGAGATTGCAATGATTTAGTTTGTGTTATTGTACATCAAAGGAAAACTCTACGGAGAGTTCAAACTTGTAACTTAAATGGATATCTAAGATTTTTTTGTCAAGTTCAAAGACTTAAGAAATCATTTCAGGTGTCACTAAGTCTTCAGATGGGTTCCAGTGGGTAGCCATCATAATTAATATACATGTGTCACTGCCACCGTTACCTGAAATAATTCACCTCTACAATTATAATAGTGGGGCAAATACATTGTTGATCTGTATCTATTGTGGTCTACCATAAAATTAAAAGTTGAAAAAGGAGATAGTTACTTTTAATGGACTATTTGGAAAGGCGAATGCCATTGCCAAAAACTAGACATGAATGAAAATTGGGGCTGTTGAGTTGTTGGTTTTAAAATTGTATTTCAAAATCCCAAACAAAGAGTGTGTGTGTTTCAAATGAGGCTTGTTTATAGATTTGTTAATACATTGTTTCCTCTATTAAATTATGGGCTCCTTGAAAGCAAGGACTATATTTAACCATTATTTGTATCCTCAGCATCTACTGGCATAAAGTAGGTGCTTAATAAATGTTTTTTGACAGATTGACTATTCTGAAAAAGGCATTTATATAGCAATTATATAGAAAGATTAGAAATTTTAAAATACAGTTGGATATAATATAGCTACATGAATTGATATGGCACAAAAATAAATTATTTTTCCCTGAAACAAAACTATATCCTGTAAATAAATGTCAGCTAGGATTTAGTTATAACACAAAGCTAATTTAATACTATTTAATTTTAATATAATGTTGGTCCCATAACAACGACATTATAAAGCAAACTATAATTGCACTGCTATACAATATGATGTTGTTTTGATAGTTTATCAAATGATATGCTATTGAATTCCATTTGAGAATCCCTTCCCCTCCCCATGAAGTCCTTTTGTTTTGATGAAACTAAAAGTTTGATGGCAAAGACAAATGCATGTTTGGCAGTTTTTGCCTGTGTAGACTGACTGACTGACTGACTTAAAGGTAGATAGTTCTGACAGTCAACTGAGGGAGAGGCATTTTCATTAGCAACAGAGAAACAAGAATAAGACACCTGAGAGCTTTTTTTTTTCTTTTTGAAGTTTTTTGAAGAGTTTTGAAGGCTTCTTTTCCCCATCCTGCTTCATTTTACTGACATAAAAGCTCTGGATATTTTAAAAATCACACTTAAAAAGTGAAAGCATCAAGGTATAGAGGTGAGTCAACTGGTGGAGAGTTGGCTTATACTTATTGAGATGATTTACTAGCAGTTTAAAATAATCTGAGTTTAACATGATCAATTGTCTGTTATTAAAATGCTAATAAAATGGTAAACATCTGCTAAGTTTTTTATGATAATGAACAGTGGCAGTTCTAGAGTTATTTTTTTCTCTTTCTCCCAGTATTCTTGACTAGCTCATATTTGCATACAGATTTGATTGGATAAGGAGGTAGAATTGTGGTAAGTGACCTAATAATGATGAAGGACTGGTTTGTTTATTTCATCCCATCTTGCAGGCTCTTTGATTTGATTATAGTAGAATACAAGGTGATTCTCCCCAACTTCTCCAGAGAATCTTTATCCTTCAAAGCCATCATAACCACAGTCGTGGAACACAGAAATAAACTATTTTTACCTTTAGGAGAACCTTTGTAGTTTGTCAAATTGATGAGAAGAGATTAATCATTCATCAGAAAATGGACCGTCTATAATGAGAATGACTGTCTTTGTAATTTTTCATGTCAGAATTAAAATATAATAAAATATTAAGAAAATAACCCAAGGCATATTTCTGTGTTAGTTGTTTTATGATATAACTATGTAGAGAAGTAAACTCTTTAAAAGAATCTTTAACGTGTCCCTGCAACCCAAGATGCGTTGATGGATATTGTCTTGTCCTAACAGATTCCAAAAACCAAAATAGCTATAACATTACCTGATTAGAAGGGCAATATGCAATTAAATTCAGAGCTGTCTTGCAAACACCATACTGAAATCAAGGGTGTTTACTTTGATATTGACTATCAAAAATACAATTTTCTTTTCTATTATTTCAGTGATTTGCTTGCTGAATTCTGCTATGAATTCCAAAAGAGTTGGTTTATTTCATGGGCTACTTCTAACAATGTTTGCCATTACAGAGTTATTCTTCAGAATTTTCCTTACTACATTTTTAGGGTTAATCTAAATGGATTCAGCCAGCCAATTCAGTACTACTGTCAGTAATGCCTTGGAATGTAGTAGCAGACTTATAAAAAGGTTACTATGAATAAAAAATAAAAATAAAGGTTACTATGAAAGTCGATTATTCTAAGATGGCATGTATAACTATGGATGGAAATTTTAATAGCTGGGATGTTATCCTTTACTGTTAGTTTCTCCTTGAAGTCAGTGTGGGTTTATAGCCACATAATTATCATGTACTTCTTTATACAATTCCTTAAATCTCTTTTAGCTAGGACCCATTGATTCTAAAACTTATTCAGGTTAGGCAATTTGGTCAGCATGCTAGGTAAAAAGTATTAATTTTTGAAAAAAAATTATTTTAAAATTACCCTAAAAAATGAAGACCTAATGGAGATGGTTATTCATATTTTAAAAATTGCTTTAAACCCTTACCTTCCCAATTAGAATCAATACTATGTATCAGTTCTAAGACCAAAGAATGGTAAGGGTCAGACAATGGGGGTTAAATGACTTCTCTAGGGTCACACAGCTAGGAAGTATCTGAGGTCCCCTTTGAATCCAGGATCTCCTATCTCTTTAGACCTG
>NW_025381773.1:0-3988 GCF_016433145.1 Gracilinanus agilis | reverse complement strand
TAAAGGAGCTTCAGGCAGAAGAACAAGCAAGGGGACCACCAGGAGGCTTGACCTTGAGAACAACTAGACCTGAGACCTCAGGAGCCCAAAGACCTCAGACAGACCCTGGGTGTGAGGATAAAGCTGAGAGGGTGCTGGGCTAACAATGGCAAGCCAGAATAAGGAACCCCAGAAGAGAAAGATCAAGAAGAAAGCATTAACACTCAACAACTTTTACACAGAAAAAATCCAGACAACAGAGCAAATAGTAGAGGAGAACAAACAAGTAACCATATCCAAACCTTCCCAAAACAATGAAAAAGGGTCACAAAGTCTTGAAGAGTTCAAATCTGAGATGATGAGAAAGATGGAAGAGATCTGGCAAGAAAATAACAGTATAAAAGACAGAATTTCACAATTGGAAAGTGATGTAAGTAAATCAAAAGCCAGAAATGACCAGATTAAAAAGGAAAACCAAAAGACTGTAGCCAAAAACTAGTCTCTAATGGCTAAAATTGGGCAATTCAAAAAAGATGCCCCCAAATAAAAAGAATTGATGAGCAAATTGGAGAACAAAATCAAACAGCTGGAAAACAGGACAAACCAAATCAAAAAGGAAAATCAAAAGCTTATAGCAGAAAACCAGTCTCTAAAGACAAGAATTGGGCAAGTAAAAGCCAATGATCTACCAAGATAGCAAGAACAAATAAAACAAAGTCAAAAGACTGATAAAATAGAAGGAAACATGAAATATCTCAATGAGAAATTGAAAGATCAAGAAAATAGGTCTAGGAGAGACAATCCGAGAATCATTGGTCTTCCTGGAAAAGCAGAAATTAAAAGAAATTTGGACTCCATGCTAAAAGAAATTATTCAGTAAAACTGCCCTGAATTTCTACAACAAGAGGGCAATATAGACATTGAAAGGATCTGTAGATCACCCTCTACACTAGACCCTGAAAAGACCACCCCCAGGAATATAATAGCCAAATTCAAGAGCTTCCAAGTAAAAGAAAAAATTTTACAAGAATCCAGAAAGAGACAATTCAGATATCAAGGAGCACCAATCAGGATAACACAGGATCTGGCAGCATCTACACTACAAGACCACAAGGCTTGGAATATGATATTCAGAAAGGCAAGAGAACTGGGTCTACAACAAGGATCTCCTACCCATCAAAACTGACTATATACTTCCAGGGGAAAGTATGGGCATTCAACAAGATAGAAGATTTCCAAGTATTTCCACAGAAAAGACCAGGACTAAATGGAAAGTTCAATATCCAACCACAAAAATTAAGAGAAACATGAAAAAGTAAATAAGAAACAAAAGGGAAAGTAAGAAAACTCATATTTTTTTAAATTTGCCTCTTTAAGGGCTTCAATAAGATCTAATTATTTGTATTTATATGTGGAGAAATGTTATGTATAATTCTCCGTAGTGAACTCTATTCACTATTATAGTATTCACTATTATAGTAATTAGAAGAATTATTCATAGAGAGAGGTTGGAATACTAAATGGTCTAAGATGATATGGGAGTGGGAAAAAGGGGGGTGAATAGTAGAAGACACCAAGAGAATCTTGAAGGAATAAGAAAAATAGGACATTCTATTACACACAAAGAGGATATGGGAAGGGGAAGGGATGAATACTATCATAAGAAGGAGAGGAAGAGAGCATTAAGAGGTAATATTTAAACCTTACTCTCAGTGTAATTAACCCTCAGAGGGAAGAGTAGCTATATCCATTGGCATATGAAACTCTATCTAACCCTACTGAGATAGTCAGAAGAGTTAAACCAAGGGGAGCAGGGGAGTGGGGAAGTCAAAAAAGGGAGGAAAGAAGAAGGGGGAGGGAATTTATTAGACCTTAAAAATAAGAAGAGGGGAATAATAAGAGAGGGGGTAGAAAGGAAGTAAATCAAGGGAGTAGAAAAGGGTTACTGGCTTAAAGCAAACCACTGGTTTAAAAGGAAATAGTGTAAGAATAAAGGTAGAACTAGGAGAAGATAACAAAATATTGGTGAATACACAAGTGATAATTATAATTCTGAATGTGAATTGGATGAACACACCCATAAAACAGAAGCAAATAGCAGAGTGGGTTAGAAACCAAAATCCTACCCTATGTTGTCTACAAGAAACACATATGAGGTGGGTGGACATACACAGATTTAAGGTAAAGGGCTTGAGAAAATTCTTTGGACTTAAAATGAGAACAAAAAGGCAGGAGTGGCAATCATGATTTCTGACAAAGCCAAAGTAAAAATAGACATGATTAAAAAAGACAGGGAAGGTCATTACTTCCTGATTTAAAGGCAGTATAGACAATGAGGAAATAACAATGCTCAACATGTATGCACCAAGGGGCAGAGCATCCATAAAGGAGAAACTGGCAGAACTCAAGAAGGAAATAGATAGTAAAACCATACTAGTGGAAGATTTAAATACTCCTCTTTCAGATCTAGATAAATCAAACCAAAAAATAAATATGAAAGAGGTAAGAGAGGTGAATGAAGTCCTAGAAAAATTAAATTTAATTGATATGTGGAAAAAAAATAAATAGGGACAAAAAGGAATACACCTTCTTTTCAGCTGCACATGGTACATTCACAAAGACTGACCATGTAATAGGGCATAGAAACATGGCAATCAAATGCAAAAGAGCAGAAATAATAAATGTAACCTTCTCAGATCATAATGCAATAAAAATAATAATTAGAGAGGGCACCTGGAAAGGCAAATCAAAAACTAATTGGAAATTAAATAATAGGATTCTCCAAAACCAATAGTCAAAGAAGAAATCATAGAAACAATCAACAATTTAATTGAAGAGAATGATAATGATGAGACATCCTACCAAACTCTGTGGGATGCAGGCAAGGCAGTACTCAGGGGGAAATTTATATCCTTGGGTGCACATATTAACAAATTAGGGAGGGCAGAGTTTAATGAATTGAGCATTTAACTTAAAAAACTAGAAAGTGAGCAAATTAAAAATCCCCAGATGAAAACTAAATTAGAAATACTAAAAATCGAGGGAGAAATTAATAAAATCAAAAGTAAAAGAACTATTGAATTAATAAATAAGACTAGAAGCTGGTATTTTGAAAAAACATTTAAAATAAACAAAGTACTGGTCAATCTAATTTAAAAAAAGGAAAGAAGAAATCCAAACTGACAGTATCAAAGATGAAAAGGGAGACCTCACCTCCAAAGAAGGGGAAATTAAGGCAATCATTAAAAACTAATTTGCCCAATTATATGGCAATAAATATAGCAATCTAAGAGATATGGATGAATAATTACAAAAATACAAATTGCCTAGATTAGCAGCAGAAGAAATAGAATACCTAACTAATCACATATCAGAAAAAGAAATTGAACAAGCCATCAAAGTACTCCCTAAGAAAAAAATCGCCGGTGCCTGATGGATTCACAAGTGAATTCTATCAGATATTTAAAGAGCAAATAATCCCAATACTATAAAAATTATTTGATATAATGAACAAAGAAGTAGTCCTAACAAATTCATTTTATGATACAAATATGGTACTGATTCCAAAGCCAGGTAGATCAAAAACAGAGAAAGAAAACTACAGCCCAATCTCCCTAATGAACATAGATGCAAAAATCTTAAATAGAATACTAGCAAAGAGACTCCAGCAAGTAATCAAGAGGATNAGCAAATTAAAAATCCCCAGATGAAAACTAAATTAGAAATACTAAAAATCGAGGGAGAAATTAATAAAATCAAAAGTAAAAGAACTATTGAATTAATAAATAAGACTAGAAGCTGGTATTTTGAAAAAACATTTAAAATAAACAAAGTACTGGTCAATCTAATTAAAAAAAAGGAAAGAAGAAAACCAAATTGACACTATCAAAGATGAAAAGGGAGACTTCCCCTCTAATGAAGGGCAAAATAAGGCAATAATTAAAAACTATCTTGCCTAATTGTATGGCAATAAATATAGCAATCTAGGAGATATGGATGAATAATTACA
>NW_025381772.1:4185-4566 GCF_016433145.1 Gracilinanus agilis | reverse complement strand
AAATTAAGGCAATCATTATAAACTATTTTGCCCAATTATATGGCAATAAATCTAACAATTTAGGAGATATGAATGAATATTTACATAAATATAAACTGCCTGGATTAACAGCAGAAGAAATAGAATACCTAAATAATCCCATATCAGAAAAAGAAATTGAACAAGCCATCAAATAACTCCCTAAGAAAAACTCTCCAGGGCCTGATGGATTCACAAGTGAATTCTATCAGACATTCAAAGAGCAACTAATCCCAATACTATACAAATTATTTGATATGATAAGCAAAGAAGGAGTCCTACCAAATTCCTTTTATGACACAAATATGGTACTGATTCCAAAGCCAGGGAGATCAAAAACAGAGAAAGAAAACTACAGACCAA
>NW_025381772.1:0-4105 GCF_016433145.1 Gracilinanus agilis | reverse complement strand
TTAAATAGAATACTAGCAAAGAGACTCCAGCAAGTAATTAAGAAGATCATCCACCATGATCAGGTGGGATTTATACCAGGAATGCAAGGTTGGTTCGAAATTAGGAAAACCATCCACATAATTGACCATATCAATAGTCTAACAAACAAAAATCACATGAATATCTCAATAGATGCTGAAAAAGCATTTGACAAAATACAGCATCCATTCCTATTAAAAACACTGAAAAGTATAGGAATAGATGGACCTTTCCTAAAAATAATAAACAGTATATACCTAAAACCATCAACCAATGGGGATAAATTAGAAGCCTTCCCAATAAGATCAGGAGTAAAACAAGGATGCCCATTATCACCTCTATTATTCAACATAGTACTAGAAACACTAGCAGTTGCAATTAGAGAAGAAAAAGAAATTGAAGGTATCAAAATATGGAAGGAGGAGACTAAGTTTTCACTCTTTGCAGATGATATGATGGTATACTTAAAAAATCCTAGAGAATCAACTAAGAAGCTTGTAGAAATAATCAACAACTTTAGCAAAGTTGCAGGATACAAAATAAATGCACATAAATCATCAGCATTTCTATACATTTCCAACACACTAGAGCAGCAAGAAGTAGAAAGAGAAACACCATTTAAAATCACCCCAGACAATATAAAATACTTAGGAATCTATCTACCAAAACAAACACAGCAATTATATGAAAACAAGTACAAAACACTTTCCAAACAAATAAAACTGGATCTAAACCATTGGAAAGTCATTGATTGCTCATGGGTAGGTCGAGCTAACATAATAAAAATGACAATTCTACCCAAATTAATTTACCTATTTAGCGCCAATACCTATCAAGCTACCAAAAAAAACTTCTTTATTGAATTAGAAAAAAGCTATAACAAATTTCATTTGGAATAACAAAAGATCAATAATATTAAGGGAAATAATGAAAAAAATGTGAAGGAAGGGGGCCTAGCAGTACCAGATATTAAACTATACTATAAAGCAGCAGTCATCAAAACAATATAGTACTGGCTAAGAGACAGAGAGGAGGATCAATGGAATAGATTTGGGGTAAATGACATCAGCAAGACAGTGTATGATAAACTTTTGGGACATGAATCCACTATTTGACAAAAACTGCTGGGAAATTTGGAAAACAATATGGGAGAGATTAGGTTTAGATCAACATCTCACACCCTACACCAAGATAAATTCTGAATGGGTGAATGACTTGAATATAAAGAGGGAAACTATAAATAAGTTAAGTGAACACAGAATAGTATACTTGTCAGATCTATGAGAAAGGAAAGACTTTAAAACCAAGCAAGCGTTAGAGAAAATTACAAAATGTAAATTAAATGGTTTTGATTATATTAAACTAAAAAGCATTTGTACAAACAAAAACAATGTAGTCAAAATCAGGAGGGAAACAACAAATTGGGAAAAAATCTTTATAACGAAAAGCTCAGACAGGGGTCTAATTACTCAAATATACAAGGAGTTAAAGCAATTGTATAAAAAATCAAGCCATTCCCAATTGATAAATGGGCAAGGGACATGAATAGGCAATTTTCAGGTAAAGAAATCAAAAGTATCAATAAGTACATGAGAAAGTGTTCCAAATCTCTAATAATTAGAGAAATGCAAATCAAAACAACTCTGAGGTATCACCTCACAACCAGCACATTGGCTAAAATGAAAGAAGGGGAGAGTAATGAATGTTGGAGGGGATGTGGCAAAATTGGGACATTAATGCATTGCTGGTGGAGCTGTGAACTGATCCAGCCATTCTGGCTGGCAATTTGGATTCATGCTCAAAGGGCTATAAAAGAATGCCTGCCCTTTGATCCAGCCATACCATTGCTGGGTTTGTACCCCAAAGAGATCATAGATAAACAGACTTGTACAAAAATATTTATAGCTGCGCTTTTTGTGGTGGCATCAAACTGGAAAAGGAGGGTATGTCCTTCAATTGGGGAATGGCTAAACAAACTGTGGTATATGCGGGTGATGGAATACTATTGTGCTAAAAGGAATAACAAACTGGAGAAGTTCCAGGCGAACTGGAGAGACCTCTGGGAACTGATGCAGAGCGAAAGGAGCAGAGCCAGAAGAACCCTATACACAGAGACTGACATTCTGTCGTAAAATTGAATGTAATGGACCTCTGTACCAGCAGCAATACAATAACCCAGGACAATTCTGAGGGATTTATGGTAAAGAAAACTACCCACATTCAGAGGAAGGACTGCAGGAGAGGAAACACTTAAGAAAACCAACTGCTTAAACGTATGGGTCGGGGTGGACATGATTGGGGATGTGGACTCGAAACTACCACACCAATGCAACCACCAACAATTTGGAAATAGGTCTTGATCAAGGACACATGACAAAACCAGTGGAAATGTGCATTGGCCATGGGTGGGGGGATTGCGCGGGGTGAAGGGGAAAGTAGGAGCATGAATCATGTAACCATGTTAAAAATGATTATTAATAAATGTCTAAAAAATAAAATAAAATAAATTTAGAAACTTCATGACAATGTCTGTTTTTTATCTATTTCTAATTTTTATATCACTACATTTTAAAAATAGTTTAGGTTATATTTGGCTCAAATGGGTATCATATTTATTTATAATGTTGAAAAATATCAAGGAATGGCTATAAGACCAGTAGAACCCAACAGTGACCAATAATCCAGCATAGGTACTAGTACAGATATCGCACCCACTCAAGGCCACTAGAAAATAGCCCCAGCATGAATGGAAGATATTGCTCTGAAAATAAAAGGAGCCATTATGTGACTCTTAAGAGGTATATGGTCAACACAATGCTCCCTATGTATATGTACTCCTCACTTATTGCTAGGATATATACTTTATTGTTTCTGATATTGTTTGTATTTGTGGTAAAGTGTCTGAAGGTAAGAGGGAAATATTATAATGTTATTTTTATACTATATTATATTTGACTAGAAAAAGTAAATTTATCTGTAAGTGCTCATTTTTTTGATATTCTTGCTTTGCATCAATATAAAATATTGGGTACCTCATATTTTCAATAATTCATAATAAGGAATCCACATTTAATTGGAGAGAAGCCCAATTTCCTGCATACTTAATTCTTTTCAAACTGTTTCCTTTCCGAACATTATTACCAAAATTTCAGTAAAGGAAGAATGTTATTTTCTACTGGCCTCATCTCTCTCCCTCATTTTCTTTTCCCTTTCTCTCATCGATGCCTCTAACTAAGGATTTATCATCAAGTGTCCAATATATTCCTGAGAAGGAGTAAGGATATCATGCTTTAGGCAGAATGTTTAAGTAGCATGATTGTTTAGAAAGTTATCAAGTCTATGGCATTGGGGAGTTGGGTAGAATGTAAGCCTCTGGAAGGCAGAATCTGCTTTATTTTTCTCTTTGAATACCTAGCACCGAGTATAATCCATAATATATAGTAGACATTTAATAAGAGTTTGTTCTATAATTTTATAGTTGATGGATAATATGAATTATTTTTTGATAATGGTATCAATCTCTAAACCAAAGGTGTGGAAATAGCATGGGTAAAGTATACCAACACAAAAGACGTATCCTATGTCTTATACAAACTGTGCTCTAAAAATAATATTAGTTTCATCATCACCCATTCTGCTTATGATAAAAGGATACTTATATCATTCTGTCTCTCCTGGTTATTCTAAAACACGTAACAATTCAATATGCATCTTTTGGATGACATCATAGAAAGTATTTCACTGTTGGTACTATAGCTCTCTTACCTAATCAGTTCACCCACAGAGGCTAGGATACATAATCTAATGGCCTTAAATTTTCATATTTCTCTTTCAACTGCATTTAAAGTATACACAATTGTAGCAGATTTAACAGAGAAACGACTTCAGCAAGCTGTAGATTACACTTTAAATAGAGATGATATCAGGATCAGGCTAAAAGCCAGCTTAGTAGAAATCTGCTGACCCAGAAATATTCATCGTAGACTTTAAAAATGATTTGCTGATACATATATATCAGCAAATCATTTTTAAAGTATATCAGCAAATCATTTTAAAGTATATATGTATATATACATTATATATAAT
>NW_025381771.1:0-8061 GCF_016433145.1 Gracilinanus agilis | reverse complement strand
TCCTTCCTTCCTTCCTTCCTTCCTTCCTTCCTTCCTTCTCCATACTGGTCTTTGTTGTAAGAGCACACTCATACATAACCCCAAACCATAAATACACCAATGTGAAAGATGGTATGCTTTGATCCCCATCCATCTGACTTCCACGGTTCTTTCTTTGGAAATGTCTTTCAGAATTGTCCCAGATCATTGCAAACTCAGACTTTCTTGTCTGTCTAGTCCATCCCTCTACTCCTTAACTAGCCTAATATGAGATCATGCACTGCATTGAAGACTGTGTCTTTAGGTGTAGTTCCCACCTCAAAATCACCCCTCTGGTGGTAAAATCGAATGTAATGGACTTCTATACCAGCATCAATGCAATGACACAAGACAGCTCTGAGGGATTTATGGTAAAGACGCTGCCCACATTCAGAGGAAGAACTACAGGAGAGGAAAAATAGAAGATAAACAATTGCTTGAAAGCATGGGTTGAGGCAGACATGATTGGGGATGTGGACTCGAAACTACCACACCAATGCAACTATCAACAATTTGGAAATAGGTCTTGATCGATAACACATGTTAAAACTAGTGGAAATGTGCATCGGCCATGGGGGGGGGGAGAGTGTGGGGTGAAGGGGAAAGTAGGGGCATGAAGCATGTAACCATGTTAAAATGAATATTAATAAATGTTTTTAAAAAATCATCCCTCTGGGTAAATCCTGTATGTCTTCTAAATCTCCCTAGTCTGGTTTCCAGGAAGAGAAGATTCAGTTTTCCTTTGCCTTTAAAAAATAACTCCATGTTAGGCTGGTGTCAGGGAAAGGAGGACAGGGTTGGGATTTGCTTAGAAGCTGCATGGGTGGATGAGCTAAGTAGTGACCTCAGACATTATACAAACCATGCATAATGTAACTGTGTGGCTGCTCTCTCAGGACCTCCCATGGCCCGTGCTTGGCTTCTTTGGTCCTAGGTGGGCTGGATGTAGTAAGGTGCTTCGGGGAGTCCGCATGGGTGATAGCTACTTGAATATCAATCTCATGACTGGTTTATTCATACAGACTCTTACATAAGTCAGATAGGACTTATAGAGGACATTATATTCTTTTAAATTGGGCAGTACTTTAATGCATGTAATCAGGCCAAATGGGGAACCACAGGGTGGGGATGGCTGCCCAATGTGGGGACGGGAGTCTAGCTAACTTCAGAAAAAGAGGCAGTCTGTAGACCCAACACTTGGGACTTCTAAAAAACTTCATCAGCATCCAGGTGTGTGGCCCCTGAAACCCAGAGAGTGGCTTCTTAGTCATTTCCTATGTGGCTGGAAGGCGGGGTTAGGGAGAATGATCTCAGAAGTTATGAAGCCGGGGCTCAGCCTTTGCTGGCCCCTCTGTGTTAACACAAGGCTGCCCAATTCATTTATGGGACAGGAAGGCAGCCATTGTTGCTAACAGCCCTAACGAGGATACCACCTTCCATTAGGCTGTGAACTTGAAAGCAGGAGTAACTTTTGTCCTTGTATTTCCAGTACTTAGCACAATGCTGTACATATTTGGTATTTAGTAAATGACTCCTTTAAAATTGTTAATTTTAAAAATTAATTTTAATGGTTAACATCAAATGTTTAAAACTAAAAATTAAATTAAATTAACTGATCTTTTAAAATTTGATTTTTTTTCTCCCTCTTATTCCTCTACGATTAGAAAAAGAAAGATAAGAAAAACAAAGCTCTTATTTAAAAAATGCATCATCAAAGCAAATTTCTACACTGGCCACATCCAAACAATCTATATTTTTATTCTGCATCCTGATACCTTGAATCAGTTACCTTGCTGGCAGGAAATGGATAGCATACCTCGTGGTTCCTCTAGAATCATGGTTGTTCATTGTATGGTAAGAGTTATAGAGTCTTTCATAGTCTTGTTTTTATAGTATTGTTGTTAAGTAAAATCTTTATATATTTTTTCCTATCACATATATTGTGTTATTATTTTTGAATAAATTGTTCTTTAGTTCTGCTCACTTTATCCTTCAGCAGTTTAACCAACTCTTCCCAGCTTTCATTGAAAGTGTCCTTTTTGGGGGCAGGTAGGTGGCTCAGTGGATTGAGAGCCAGGCCTGGAGATAGAAGATCCTGGGTTCAAATCTGACCTCAGAGACTTCCTAGTCATGTGACCCCCGGCAAGTCACTTAACCCCCAATACCTAGTCCCGTGTTGGCAAACCTATGGCATATGTGCTGGAGGGGCTGCTCCCCTCCCCTCTCCATGGGCGCCTGAGGACATTTCTCCCTTCATCCACCCCTCTGCCCAGCAGCCCAATGGAAGCACTTCCTCACTCCCCTCTCTGGGGGCTACAGTTTGGGCACTCAGTCTCTAAAAGGATGGCCATCGCTGGCCTGGCCCTTTTCACTCTTCTCTCTTGGAACCAATACACAGTATTGATTCTAGGACAGAAAGTAAAGGTTAAAAAAAAAAAAAAAGAAAATGTCCTTTCTCTTCATTATGGCACCATAGTATTCTACGACGTCCTCATACCATCATCTGTTCGGCCATTCCCCAGTCGGTGAGCACCCCTTTAGTTTCCAGTTCGCTTCTCCTACACAAAGAATCAGCCTCTTTCCCCATTCTGAGGCTGCTGTGTAGCCCCATTAAGAAATCCGTCAGGGTTCAAAGATTCTCAGCCAGCCCTTACATGGCACAGCTGAATGCTATCGATTAGGCCAGAGAGGCAGGTGGGACCTCTTGGTGGCAGAAATAAATCCAGTCGATATTGACATTTGGAAGGGCTGTCAGAGCAGTTTCAGCTACTAAACCGCCATCTTGGCTCTGCCCTTTCGCTATTGACGTTTAGATCGACAGCCGGGGCCACCAAAACAGGCCCAGGGGGAAAACCACCCAGGTAGCTAGCTTCCCCAGAGCCCGCGCTCTACTCAGCGGAATGGGTCAGTTCGGGAGCCTTGGCTCGGGCCCGGGTTTCCCACGCTTCTCTCTGCTCCCTGCAGGCAGCGTCAGGTGGAGGCCCTCGGTGGGACGGTTGGCAGCCGCTGTTGCCTTCTGGCTTCTACAATTCAACCATCCTGTTTCCCTTAGAGTGGGACCACAAAGGAATCTCACCGTTCAACATAAGGGGAAAAGCTCCCGGGAGCCCGCGCCCCAGTGAAGTGCTGCTTCTCTGGATTAGGGGGCTCTCCTCCTTTGCCCTCTCCCAGGACTGCCTGGTTCTGTGCTCCTCAGGAGGGCCAGTTTCCTAACACCAGCAGCGGGAGGCTTGCCTGTTCCTGATTCTGTGTCCTGGCTAAGGCAGCTCTAATGTGGGAGGGGAGATGGAACACTCCTTGGGGTATTGGCTCCAGCTCCTCTTTTTCCACTTGGCCCTAAGAGGTGGGTTTGAGTCAATCCATCAATTAATCAACATCTAGGAAGCTCCTCCTAGGGGTCAGGCACTGTGTTAAACCCCAGGATTCAAAAAGAGGGAAAAGAGATCTCTGCCCCCAAAGAACTAAACCATGAACCCTAGTTCAAGCTTCATTCTACCTGGGTCAGTTACCCTACTTTTCTAGTCCTCAGTTTCCAGTAAAATGAAGTGATAGGACGGGCTTCCTTCCATTTCATTCTTTCATGCTTGAAATGTATTGTCTCCCCAAGACACCATCTTTTATTCCTTCAGGGCACAACTGAGCTGCCAGCATCTCCATAAAACCCTTCCGGATTCTCCCTAGGTAGAAGCACCCCCTCCTTTTAGTAGTACGTGGGAGCAGGCTCATTCCCAGAGCCTGATTATTAAATTTTCACCCTGATCATTTACATTACAGAAGTCAGCAAAGGCGACCAATTAGGGCTTGATTTATTGTTTTGTTGATTTCTAGACTAAAGAAAGTGATGGAGGAAATGTTAAGAATGCAAATAAAATCTGGGCTGACACTTCCTAGCCATGTGACCATGGGCAAGTCACTTAACTCAGATTCAGTTTTCTTATCTGTAACAGTGACCTAGAGAAAGCTTGGCAAAATACTGCAGTATGGGGCAGAAAGTCAGGTCTAGAGATGGGAGGTCCTGGGTTCAAATTTGACTTCAGACAATTCTTAACTATGTGACCCTGGGTAATTCACTTAACCCCAATTGCCTTGCCCTTGTAGCTCTTTTTTCCTGGAACCTATATTTGTATTTATTCTAAGACAGAAAGTAAGGGTTTAAAAAAAAGCAAATTAAACTTAAAAAAGGGTTTGTGCATACCTGTTTTTTTTTTTTTTTGAGTCAATTGTCAAACATTTACTACCACACCAACTGCTTTCTTTCTTGAATCTCTGGTCGATCTGTTTGATGTTTCACATATATTCAATTGTGTTCTAATTTTCATTAAAGGTATTTGTGTATGTTTTATTTCCTTTACAAGATTTTAGGGGAATTTTTTTATAACCTTACCTTCTGTTTTAGTCAGTTCTAAGACAGAAAAGTGACAGAAGTCAGGCAAATAGGGTGAAATGTCTTGCTTAGGGTCACACAGCTAGGAAGTGTCTGAGGTCTAGCCTAGAGCTGCTTAACTGCCAGAGATTTTAAGCTGCTAGAGGGTAGGGACTGAATTGTTTATTCACCTCTGTTTTATCATAATCTAAGTCATAAGAGTGTGGTGAAAAGGAAAGAATGAAGCAGGAGACCTGGGTTCAGATTGCACTTCTTTTCTTAGTACCTATGTGACCTTATATAAATCACTTACCTTCCCTACACCTCAGTTTCCTCACATATGAAATAAGGATTTTGAATTAGTTGACCTTCAAGATCCCTTTCAGCTCTAAATCTATGATCCTATGAGTATAATAGACATTTAATAAATGTGGAATTTAGTTGAGCTGTGATTTTTTTAAAAACTCTTTTATCTTCCATCTTAGAATATATTAGTTCTAAGGCAGAAGAGTGGTAAGGGGTAGGCAATGGGGGGGTAGGTGACTTGCCCAGGGCCACACTGTTAGGAAGTATCTGAGGTCATATTTGAACCCAGGATCTCCTGTCTCCAACCCTGGTTCTCACTCCTCTGAACCACTGAGCTATAATTTTGAGGAGGAGGATAAAGTTTGGCAACATCAGTAACTCATACATAGGTCCAAAGCCAGCATGGACATGCATGTGTACACATATGTTCATATATGGTTGTCTCCCTTCTCTAATCTGACTTCCTTTAAGTCCCAATTAAAATCCTACCTCTTGTGGGCAGCTGGGTGGCTCAGTGGGTTGAAAGCCAGGTTGGGAGATGGGAAGTCCTGGGTTCAGATGTGACCTCAGACACTTCCTAGCTATTTGACCCCCCCATTGCCTGGCCCTTACTGCTCTTCTGCCTTAGAACCTATAGATGATATTGATTCTAAGATGGAAGGTAAGAGTTAAAATAATTAAAAAAAAAACTTACCTCCTACAGGGAGCCTTCCCTAACTTCTTTTAATCAGGGTGTTCTCTCTGCTAAACATTTTCCATTTATTCTGTTTGTAGTTTGCTTTTAATATATTTATTTGAGTATTGCCTTCCTCATTAGACTGTAAGCTTCTTGCCTCTTATTTAATTCAACGTTTACTGGAGTGCTTAGCTTATGGTAAGAACTTAATAAATGTTTGTTGAATTAAACCGATCTATAAGTTTATGTCCCATCATCATCTATGTAGGTTTACATCATACATTTCTTGTATAGGTCGATGTGTTTGGATGGTCATTCCTAATGGGGGCCAGATGCACATATCATCAGCTTATTCAATTTCTAATTCTGATGGGAAAAACAAAATAGATTGACAAATCTATTCCCCTTCCCTGGGCCTTGTTTTCCCCACTTGAAAAATGGATGTATTGCATTACGTGGTGATTTTCTATGGCCCTTTCCAGCTTTGATATTCTGAATTAGAAAGCTATAATTCTTGCCTTCTTTCGTGTTCTCAGAAACAAGATGGCTAATCAGGGAGACATGAGGAGAGAAAGGAGCATCTGCACTGCACCATTCTGTCCTAAAAATGGCCCCCTTTTCCATCTGGACGTGACGAAAATATCTCTCCAAGTAGGATGTTTGGTGTGTGGGGCAACAACAGGTCTCTGTGAGCTACTTAGGCTACGGACAGAAAACGAGATCCTGGTCCTGCCACTTCCGGCCTCTTCCGGGCTCTTCCAGGAGATCGAAGTGTCTAGACTGGGCTGGTGGGGAAAAAGGAATGAAGCGTGGGGGTTGGGAAGGAAGAGTCCCTCCACTGCACAGCCGTTCGCGGCCGCTTCCCCTCCCGTAGTCTCTGGTTTTTCAGTTTGGGTTGGATAAAGATTTATTTGATTAGAGCCGATTTGGGAGACTGCATTTCAGGACGGCAGTTGGAAGCCTTTGCACCCTCCCGCTGCTTGCTGGGATAGACCACCAGGGAATGTTCGAATCCCAGAAAGACCGGAAGGGGAAGTGGTCAAGAATAAGCACCCGGAAGGAGGACTGCCTTCCTCAAAGGGATCTAGGGGAATCTTGGGGTTTACGGGGTCTGAGATATCTTGGATCAGAAGGACTCCTGAGGAATCCGGGGCTTCTTCCCACGCACCCCTATCTTCCTCTTCCCTATTCCTAGGCAGCAAATCAGAGAATACACACTCAAGAAGTATTAGTCTGACCTATTTTATTTTTTAACTCTTACCTTCTGACTTAGAATCAATACTGTGTATGGGTTCCAAGGCAGAAGAGTAGCAAGGGCTAGGTAACTGGGGTTAAGTGACTTGCCCAGGGTCCCACAACTAGGAGGTGTCTGAGTTCACATTTGAACCCAGCACATCCTGTCTCTAGGCCTGGCTCTCAATTCACTAAGCCAATTCTTTAAAAAAAAAAAAAAAATTTTTTTTTTCATTGGCCACACCCACAAAGTATCAAGTGTCCTAAAAGTCCCAGTACTATTTTAAAGCTCAAAACAAACAAAATAAATAAAGCTCAAAACAGCACTTAGACTTTTGGGATAATCTGGCTCATTCTGCACACTGAATCCATTACCTCTCTATCAGGAGATGGGTATCCTATTTAATAACATTTTCTGGAATCACAGATGGTCACTGCTTTGAATCAAATGAGTTCAGAACATAACTCTTTGGCCTTTTCAACATTTCAGCCTTAGCTCTGAGGGATTTATGGTAAAGAACGCTACCCACATTCAGAGGAAGGACTGCAGTGGAGGAAACATAGAAGAAAAACAACTGCTTGAACTCATGGGCTGAGGCGGACATGATTGGGGATGTAGACTGGAAACTACCACACCAATGCAACTATCAACAATTTGGAAATAGGTCTTGATCAATGACACATGTTAAAAGCTAAGGCTGTAACCCGGCCTCAGCCACTTCCCAGCTGTGTGACCCTGGGCAAGTCACTTGACCCCCATTGCCCACCCTTACCACTCTTCCACCTATGAGACAATACACCGAAGTACAAGGGTTAAAAAAAAAAAAAAAAAAAAAAAAAAAAAAAAAAAAGCTAAGGCTGAGGGGCAGCTGGGTGGCTCTATGGATAGAAAGTCAGGCCTGGAGATGGAAGATACTGGGTTCAAATTTGAGCTTAGACGCTTCCTCCCTGTGTGACCCTGGGCAAGACTCTTAACTCTAATTGTCTAGCCCTTCCCACTCTTCTGCTTTGGAACCCATACTTGGTGTCAATTCTAAAACAAAAGGTAATGGTTAAAAAAAACCCAGACCTAAGGCTGGACTTTTTTCTGAGAAGGCATTTGTCTTGTGACAGATGTGTAAGAACTATTTGCCCTTTTCCAAGGTGGTAGTGGTGAGGGGAGTCTATTCTCTCTCCTTTACATCTCTGACCAAGTCATCTGTCTAATGAACTGTTCTGCTTGCCATACCTCTGTTCACATTATTTGTGTGCCCAGAATTGTTTCATAGTTCCTTGTTGCTCACCAGATAAAATATACTTTTCTGAGCCTGGCATTCCAGGACTCCTATAATCTGACTCTAACCCACCCTTCTGCTCTCATCTCTCACTTTAAGGTCCAACTTGGCTGCCATCTCTCCTGAAGCCTTCCCAGACTGTCCCAAGTGAAAGCGATTTCTCGTATTTTAATTTCCCACAGTGCATTGCC
>NW_025381770.1:0-8153 GCF_016433145.1 Gracilinanus agilis | reverse complement strand
GAGAGAGAGAGAGAGAGAGTCTACTTCCTAAATTAAGAAGCTCTGTTTAAAGGCTACATATTTTATATTATAAAATCACTGAACAAACTAAAATAGCTTACATGTATTGGTAGATAATTCATAGGATTCATCTAGATCTAAAGCATCTAGATATTATCATTTACATTTTTCTCTAAAAGAAAACTTATTTTGCTTGTATTTTGCTTCTACGTGCTTTGAGATTTAATAGAGAAAGGGAAGGTATATTCCTATGACTTCATAGATATGAGGAATTCCCAGAGTAGAAAATACCTCCATCTATGCTTGCAAGGTAACAAGTCCTCTATAATGTATAGTTACTGGGGGACTGAAAGATTGGGTGATTTGCAAATGGTCACACAGGTAGTGAATATCAAAGGCTGAAAGTAAACCCAGTTGTTTCCAATTGCCACACAATGATAATTTTTTTTCCACTTTGGCTATTTTTCAACTTCTACTTAAAGCTAATGCTACACCCAACTGAACATTATAAAAAGTGATTTGCCACTTCATTCTTTTTAAAGAGCACTTTTCCCCTTACATGTGTGACCATGGAAAAAACACTTATGCTTTTAGTACCTCAGATAGATCTTTATTTTGTATACATTACAAGTAAGTTTTCTAAGGCCAGATCATCCACTCTTTGGATTAACAACAAAATAGAATAAATGAGGTTATGTATGAATAAATGAATGCTATGGAACCATAAAAAATAAGAAAAGAGAGAGTTTATGAGGATGTAAGGAAAACATCTTTGAGTTGATTCGGAGTGAAGTGAGTAGAACTAGGTGAATTTATATAGTGACAACAACATTAATANATTCGGAGTGAAGTGAGTAGAACTAGGTGAATTTATATAGTGACAACAACATTAATATGAAAAATATGAACTTCAAAAGACCTTAGAATTCTGATCAATGCAATGATAAATTGAGCATAGCACACTAAAGGATAACATGCTACACACCTCCTGCCAGAGAAGGAATGAACATAAAATGCAAAATAAAGCATATATTTTTGACATTACAAATATGGGAATTTGTTTTGCTAGATTATACATATTAGTTATGATTTTCTTTTTCTTGTCTTCTTCATTCTTTAATGGATGGCAGTGGGAAGGAAAGATAAGTGTATATATTTATATTATATCTATATGTGTATGTCTATATGTATATATACATGAATTTATACATATATATATAGATGCATATATTTCAACGAGTTACCAATGACTTGTATTTATTGAGGAATGTTGTACCCCAGAACTTCTTCTACTCTGAGGACCTAATGATAACTAACAGCCACACATTCCAAGTATCCAAAGGGTTTGAGGAAAAATTCCTTTTGGCAAGTAGATAATTAAAATAACCAGTTTGATTTTTAAAAAGAAATAATATAATTAATGATATAAATATAAACAAAATGTAAATGTAATACATAATAAAATAATATGCAAGAATTATAATATGAAGTTATGAGTGAAATCCATATATAAACTCTTATTTATTTCATGTAAGTATTCTATGACTAGCCACCATTTTCCTATCAAGCCTTTAAGAGAAAATCATGACTCTTGCATAATTAACATGTTTTTTTCATAGCAACTCCATCATGACAACATTATATATTAAAGGCTAAATATGTTTTGGTTTCATGACCATCCTGGATACCATAATGTAATTTCTTATGTATAATGCAATTATTTGTTATCATCTGATAAGAGTAGGATATTGATAGAAAGATTAGAATATAGACACTATCCTCCTGAGAACAATCACCTGAGTTTTTTACCTTTTAAATTCTCAAGCCACAGTAATTAGATTTAGCACTTAGGTTAAGATTTGGTCAGGGCTGCTGTTCTTTTGGCCTCACTTAATAAGCCATTTGGACATATTATTCCAACTGAATCTGACATCTGGGTTTTAGATGCTGACCCCAAATCTACTGTTGCTGTCCTTTTTTGCCCTCTCCTCACTCCTAAATCTCCTAAATGACTCTTTAATCAGATTACTTTTTAACCATTGAAATTCTGTAAATAACATACTTATATATGTTATTTATATATTTAACATATAATATATAATTAATATATAAATATTAATATTTATATATTTTCATATTTATATATCTGTAAATAAAATACATAACATAACACCAACCAGGTCAGCTATATGACAATGTTTATATAATCTATTTTCCAAAGGACTAAAAGGATTCATGCAATTAATCTGGATTTAATCCATTGAAGATTGTCAACAGGCTAAGTGCTTAATAAGTGGGTTACAAATATACAAGATGACTGTGAAGTATGTTTTTTTTTCTATCCTTTTCTGAGAATATCTACTCTTTTACTACACAGTAACCTTCTTACCAACCCCCTTGTTATTCTAATCTCTACTATTATCCTGGTCTCTCCAATTTTGTAATCATAATTAAATAAATATTGCTTTTGCTACTAGAAAGGGTAGGTATCAATATTCTCTTCTTTGGCTTTGCTCATCATCCTTGTCTTTTTCCAAACAAGATATACTTCTTGGTGTCCCCTTTCTTTGATATGTTTCACAACTGCATTAGAATATAAGATCCTTGGGGTGCATCATTTGGGCTTTGTACCCAATTTAGTTCATGGTAAGCACTTTCATGATTTTTGTCATTCCTAATCACTCTACTAACAGGAAGAAACCAATCATGGGATGAAGAAGGAATAGTTATCATTGAATCAGAAATTTAGAGCTGGAAAGGAGGAAGGATATGCATAAATATCCTTACTATGTTCCAAGCACTATAGGAATCTTACAAGTTTTAAACCATTTAATTCTCATACAGACTCTTTGATGTAGGTGCTATTATTGTCCCAATTTATAATTGAGAAAACTAAGGCAAACAAAAATTAAAAGATGTGCACAGAGTCATACAATCAGAATGTAAACTGAGGCCAGGTTTGAACTCAACTCCTGAGATAATTTTATAAATGTTCTTATCCACCCCCTATTTATTTTATGGATAAAGATATTAAGACCCAGAGAAGCTAGATGATTTTTCCATGCTCAGAAGTAACAGGGATGACATTTGAATCAGACTTGGAATCTGAAGGAAAATCTTAAATTCAAAATATATCCTTTCTGCTCTACTAAAGCAAACATATGTACAACTAGAGTTTCTAAGATGGAAACCTCAGAAAGAAATGCTTAGGATTCAGTGGTAAATACATGCTTTCATTTAAAGCTATTTCCAATGTATAACATTTAACTTGTTCACAAGATTGAAAGGGGGTGAACTAGGCCATCATGAAAGAAGAAGTAAATATGCAAAATGCAGGAGTCACCAGAAGTGTGATTAGCAATTACACAGGTGTCATAATTCCATTAGAACTTCTTCAGCTTTCTTTCCTTGTGATAGATGGCCTTACATATCAGGAAACTGACGGAATAGTGAAATTTCTGTATCTATTAGCGGTCACTAAAGATGCTCTTGTACTCTCAAGATTTATAAAGTTGCCAGTAACCTCTGAATCTGTGGCCTTTTCCCCAGACAAAATGTTCACTGTAATTTCCTTTGCAAGAGATAAAAGTCATCACTTTGTCTTATCAATTGAACGGAAGTCACCAACAACAATTTCAGCAATATCTCTATGTTATTACTTTTAGAATTAGACTTAGTCCAATATTTCAAGTATCTATGATTTCATCTATATGGTTACTCCTTACACAAAGGAAAATTGCACCTCCCCTTTAGGTAGTACTAGATGTCATCCATGAACTCTTGTGGCTGAAACAACTTATCATTAAGTGTCTTGGCATAGAAGACACTATAAATAAATAGAATATATATATATAATATTATTATTAAAGTTACATATAATCCTATGTACTTAGCTTTTCTTTTCAGACTGATTTCACATTACCCTCCTAAATTTTATCTTCCAACCAATCGAAGTGGCCTTGTAATTTCTCTCACTAATCATTTTATCTCTTCCCAGATATCCCTTCTTTATTTGCTTCTCCTCTAGTCTTTGATAAAGAGATCTATTTCTTTAGGAATGTTAACTACTCTACATATACTGTTGATTTCCTCCCTTCCAATTTTCTTTAGTATATTTTACCCACTCCTAGATTAATTTCTCTAAACTCTTTTATTCAGTGTCTCTCATCCTTTTTCTGTCTCTGTCTCTCTGTCTTTCCCAGTATCTCTTTGTTATTTAAAAATAAACTTATTTCCACTAGACTCTCCCATGTTTAATAGCTACTGTCCCATATTTCTTTTTCTTAACCAAATTAATTGAAAATCAGTCTGTATCCAGTGCCTCCACTTCCTCTCCTCTTGCTCCATCTTAGTTGGTGTGATGTGAGTGAAGACTCACTAAAGGAGACTGAGAAGAATCAGATGGCCAGAAAAAAAGAGAGAAAGAACAGTGTTACCAGAACCCAGAGAGATGAGAGGGTGAAGAATACTGTCTTAATGCTATAGCAAGGTCAATAAGGATCAGGTTTGAGAAAAGAGTAATGATTTTTCGAAATTAAGAAGTAATTAGAAACAACTTTGGATGGGGTAGTTTCTCTTGAATATTGAAGTTGAAAAGCAGACTACAGAAGGTTTAACAAGTGGGAGGAGAAGTAGAAGAATGTATTATATATGCCCTTGTGGAAGAGTTCATCCATAATGGGGAGGTGAGATATAAGACAATATCAAATCACATTTTTTTGTTTAAGGACAGGAGAGATGTGAAAATTCAAGGCAAGGGGCTAGGAGATAGTACTGGAGAAAAGTAATGGATGGAAACCTGCAATTCTTTGAAGAAGGTTGAAGGGGATTTTGACAAGGGCAAATATGGTAGAGTTTGTCTTGTAGGAGGAGTAGCCTCTTTTCACTTGAGGACAAAGTAAAACAAGAGTTTGTAGAAAAAGATGCTTGAATGATGTGAGATGAGGAAAAGGGGAGAAGAGAAAGCTCTTGGAAGTTAGTCTCCATTTTTTGAGTGAAGTATGAGGCAACGTCCTCTCCTAAGGTCAATGGAGAGGTTCTGTGAATAAACTGAGGCAAGCTGAAAAGATTTCAAATATCTGTTGAAGACAGTAAAACATGGTTCAAATTGGGGGAATAGAATGCTTGTCTTCCTGCAGTGAGAACACAACTGTAATCACTTGTATAGGACTTTACTCATCACCCTTTTAAAAAAAATGCTCTACCTCAATTTTAGAAATATCAATTCTTATAGAAAATAATAATGGATAGTAGGACAGATATAATCATGTGACCTATATTGCATATTCTAATTCTTTCTGCTCTTCCCATAATTTTTCTCCTCATTATCACCACAACTCTTCATTATCTCTTTTCCCTGCTCATAATGCTTTTTTTCTTGGACTTAGATATTGTACTTGGAATTACAATACTCAGAAAAGATTCAGTGAAATATCTTAATTCACCAACTCCTTGAATGTAATACTTGTAATCATCAGGTGATCTTCCATTTTGTCTTCCTGGATACAAATGACTTTTAGGACGATATTCTTCTCAATGTTAGTTTAAGATTTCTTCCTTTATAATCCCAGATTTAAACTCTTTTTCTCTCTCTCCATTTTCTTTCAAGTCCCTCAATTTCTAGAGCATCTTAAGAATCATCATTCCTCCACTGGTCATCCATGGACTTGGTTAGGTTTCATTATTCTATTTCCTCTATTTCATCCTTCCTATTTATTTTTCACCCTTTCACAATTCAATTCCATTCCATGAGGCACAAGTGTTCATTTGTAGGTAGACAACATGGTTAAATCCTTCACATTTCCTATTTTTAAAAAAATTGTTTAAGTCTTTACTCCCTTTTAAATGTGTTTCATCTTTTGATGTACTCTCTTAACATATATATGTGTATGTACATATATATATATATATATACCTCTTCTGCCTTTATTCCTGTCTCTTTTGCTCTCTTCCTTCTTCTCTTAGTAGTGTCTTCTATAATTTCCTGTCTGTCTCTTCCTCCCTGTCTTTCTCTTTCATCACCTCTCTTTTTGTCTCTGTCTCTGCATATGTGTCTGTCCTCTTCCTCTGTTCTGCCCTCTAAAATTAGGGTAAATCATTCCATTACTTATTTTTCTCTTGGTAATTGTTCTTAAATATTTTTCTTGTCTTTCTGTAGTGGGGGGTGGGGTACAGACTGATATGTTTCCAGCAACACTCCCACTTTGTACAGTCAGTATCTGTCACTTTTTGTGGGGACTGAGAGGAGGGAATATGA
The DNA here is from genome assembly GCF_016433145.1 of Gracilinanus agilis. Taxonomy (NCBI): domain Eukaryota; kingdom Metazoa; phylum Chordata; class Mammalia; order Didelphimorphia; family Didelphidae; genus Gracilinanus; species Gracilinanus agilis. Next base: position 1,897 of record NW_025381770.1, on the reverse strand, counting down.
AGGGAATGATGCCCTAGTGGAGATCCCTCATTTGACCATAGGCACCAGTCTAGGAAAAATTTGTATTCCTAGAATGTGGAAGGTTGTGAGGAAGGGGTACTGAGTGAGCATTTTAACAAATAATGTATTTCTGTGTTAATTCATGATGATTTTATGTTGTCTTGGTTCCCTTTTCTTCATCCTGTGGATTCAGTTTCAATTGTTCTATAACTGGAGCATGCTTTCTTCTTTCCTGAAATAAAAGGTTTAAAGAGGTTTGGAAAAAAACAAATAAACATCTATCTAATCTTTTATCTTGTTTGTCCTGTGACCAGGATGCTTTTTGAAATAATGGATAAAACTGAAATAAACACATTTGAATCTAGTCCTAAGCAACATTAATTTGCTACATGACACTAAGCAATTAATTTCTTTGTTTGGTTTCATATCTACAAAATTAAGGACCTGGAGCAGACAATCTTTAAGATTCTGTTTGACTCTAAATATTTGATCATATGAACTAGACTTTCACCAGAATCCTTTGTAGTTTCAATTTTTCACATTATTTGTTTGAAATTGCTACCCTAAAAAGATGAAAAATTACTCCCCTAAATCCTTCTTGGTTTGCATTAAAACTATATTGATACAGGTAGATATCTAGGCAACGTAAAGACAAAAAAAAAGTTAAAAGGCTAAGTTGAAAAGGAAATGGAAAAAAAGTTACCCATTTAAGAAAATTATTTTTTTCTCAAGTTTTATTAGCAAAACTCTTCCTTTTCACTACTTTCCAAAGTACCTTCATGTGATTACTTCTTTTATATTCATGATAACTCTGTGAGAAAGTTACTATAAGTATTATAACCCCTGTTTTACAGAAGAGAAAACTGAGATTTAGAGAGTGAAGAATAAGAATCAGAACTGAAGCAAGATGTGAATCTTTCTCTCATGACTTGACACCCTAAACGTAAAACTTCAAGAATAGCGATACTGTATTATTTTCATTAGAAAAATAAGGGAATGCGAAAGCTATTTACTGTCCTGGCAAATATGCATTGAAAAGTAAGTGAAACATCATCTTACCATTACTTCAAGTAAGCATTTTCCAACAGTTTGTCTTTGTTTTCTGTACTTTTTCTAAAACTGGATATAAGATACTTATAGGTATTTATTTATACTTGTAGTTATTTATTTTCTATTTTAAAAGAATAAGCTATATTAATTTCATTAGATCTTAAAATAGAACAGGAATATAGAGAATGGCAAATTTAAATGGGCCCATTTTGTATTTCAACTTTATCTACACTTTATTTTCATTCAGTTTTTAAGTGATATGTTTCAATATTTGTCCTTAAAATCAATAATACATGCTAAGTGTTATAAATCACTTCTTTCTTCTACTCCAGTTACATACATTTCAGAGACGAATAAATGAATATATGGGTGCTTGTATGTATGTGTGGGTTTTTGCAAGTTTATATTTTGGGGTATGTCATGTAATGATAATGGTAATACATCTGCATATCACTAAATCCCCCAAAACATTTTTCTCTTGATTCTAGATCCTATTCATAAGCTAGTACAAGTATTATTATCCTTATTTGATGAATGGAAAAAAAAAAAACAACTAAGCTCAAGGAATGTTAATAACTTGTTTGGGATCACATGGTTAGAATGGAAAAGGGGTTAATTAAAGTAAGAGGATAGGAGAAGACTTGAGGAAACATGCTGGAATGATGGTGGTAGTAGTGGGTTATATGTCCTGTTTACTGCTGGGAAAATGGAGGAGAAGACACACCCTTGGAATTCAGGAAAAAAGGATTCTCCCTGTGGCTTATCAAAATATATGGAAAGTGAATGAACTTTTTGGATAGTTCAATTCTCACAATACTTTTGATTTCTTTTCTGGGTTTTTTTTTTT
>NW_025381769.1:0-7878 GCF_016433145.1 Gracilinanus agilis | reverse complement strand
GAGAGAGAGAGAGAGAGAGAGAAGAAAGGAAGGATATGGGGATGTGGAGAGAGAGAGTGAGGGGGGGAGGGAGCAACATCCAAACAACTACATCCAAACAAGCCATAGACAGAAGAGATTAGAGCTGATCAGCAAAGACTAAAATGACCAAAAAATCTACCCTAAATGGGAAATCGGGGGCATGAGAGCCACATGCCATCTTCCATATTTCAGCAAACACTCTTGGCATTATGGTCCAATCATAAAATATTTTAAGAAATACAGAATCACTTACATAGAGGTTATATAGTGCCATAGTCCGGTATTTCTCTTGAATATCCCTATATCTCAGTTCCACCATAAATGAGATGCTTCTAATTTCAGCAATTGTTGCAAGGACAAACTTAAGGTCTTCAAGACTACTGGGGGGCCTCTGGAGATTTTTTCTTAAAACCTATTTTAAAAACAAAAGGTTGAGAGACCTTTTAAGTGCATCTTGAGGGGGGAAAGCAATAGTAAAATGAAGATCATATTTTAAGAAATGTCTTTCATCAGTAGAAACAGAGCAACCATTTATACCTCAAGCTCCTCATGGAGAAGAAGCAGCTCTTCCTTTGCTGACTCACTAAGGAGTCTCCCCAGAGAAGCCACCCAGGACCTGGCACTCTCCTGCACCGTGTAGGCCAACGGCCCCAGCTGAAGGCGAATGCACTGGTCATCCCTGACCAGTGGCTGCCGCGTCACTTCATAAGCGATCTTGGAGTAGAACTGCAGCTTGTCATCGTAGGCCACACACGGGGGCTTCTTGGCAGCAAACTTCTCCATGACGATGGCCTTGTCCAGCTTCCAAAGGGGCCGGTAGCGCTTCCACTTATTCAGGTACTTCATGAGACTGATCAGGACCCGATGCACATTCTGGGGGATCATGATGGCCTGCTCCATGATCTGGGGGTTCAGGAATATATCATCATAAAAACTTATTATGACAAGCTCCTCTTCCTCGCCTTTCTGAGGGGGACACTCAATGCAGGAGCCATTCATCCAGCGGATAAAATGCTAGAGAAAGAGAGAGAGAGAGAGAGAGAGAAAGTTAGTTTTGAACAAAGGCTTTGAGGTTTCAATTGCTTTAAAAAAAAAAAAAAAAACCTTACCTTCTGTCTTGGAATCAATAATATATATTGGTTCCAAGGCAAAAGAGTGGTAAGGGCTTAGGCAATGGAGGTCAAGTGACTTGTCCAGGATCACACAATTAGGAAGTATCTGAGGTCAGATTGGAACCCAGGACCTCTCGTCTCTGGGTCTAGTTCTCAATCCACTGAGCCACCCGGATGCCCCCCTTCCAATGCTTTTAATACTGGCAAATGACCTTTATTAATTCTTCCTTGCTAAAACTAAAAAGAGATAAGAATAAAGATTCTTTAAGGGGCATGGGCGGGGCGGGGGGGGGGATCCATGAACTTGCATAGGAAAGAAAATGGCATCTTATTTTCATTAACTAAAATTCAATAGATTCTTTCAATTATTTAAAAAGTAAATTCTGGGAAGGGGTTCACAGCCTTCACCAAACTAACTGCCCAACAGGTCCAGGACACACAGTAAAAAAGCTAACAATTCCTGAAAGTCAATGCTGGCACCTGGGGCACCACAGGGCTGCACCCACCTTGCACCCAGATCACTACCAGTATATCTGTTTGACTTATGAGGCAACTGTGACATAACTCGCCCAATGCTACCTATGAATTCAGACTGGCTCAGGCTGGCCTCTGCTTTACCCACTGCCCTTCTGTTTTCTGTGAGGGCAGGAGACCCAATAACACATCCCAGCAGTAGAAGGCAAATTCAATTGATAATAATTTGCTCTGTTTTTTAGTAAAAGAATTAAGTCCTCAAGATTTCATATGAATTAAAGCTTGGATAAAAAAATGTATAGTATTATATAAGGCAAATTAAATGAAGATACTATCAACCCCTCACTCTGAGGGGTGCTGGGAGGACTGAATGACATAATCCAAGGAAAGCACTCTGCAAACCTTGGATTACTGGACCTGGGATTTTGTCCATGCAGAGAACTCTCTACCAATGCAGACTGGTACCAGACTCGCAGTGTATTCTAGAGGGAAGTCAGAGACGTTAGGTGGCACCATAGTGCACAGAGCTTTGGGCCTGGAAGTCAGGAAGACCTGAATTCAAATCTAGCTTCAGACACTTTAACTGTGACTGAGTTTTCTTATTTGTAAAATGGGGATAATGGCACCTACCTTGCAGGGTTGTTGTGAGGATCAAATGAGTTAACATATATAAAGCACCTTGCAAATATTGAAGTGCAATTGAAGTCTGGGGCAGCTTAGTAATGAAGTGAATAGAATATTAGGCCTGGAGTCAGGAAGGCCTGAGTTCAAATCCAACCTCAGTCACTTTCTAGCTATGTGACCATTGGGCAAATCACTTAGACCTGCTTGCCTCCATTTCCTCATCTGTAAAATGAGCAGGAGGTCTCACTAACTATGTGACCATGGGCATGTCATTTAACCCCATTTGCCGCAATTTCCTCATTTATAAAATGAGCAGGTAGTCTCACTAGCTATGTATCCATGGGCAAGTCATTTAACCCTGTTTGCCTCAGTTTCCTCATATGTCAAATGAGCTGGAAGTCTCAGTCACTGTGTGACCATGAGCAAGTCATTTAACCCTGTTTGCCTCAGTTTCCTCACATGTAAAATGAGCTGAAGGTCTCACTGTNTTTAACCCTTTTTGCCTCAGTTTCCTCACATGTAAAATGAGCTGAAGGTCTCACTGTGTGACCATGAGCAAGTCATTTAACCCTGCTTGCCTCAGTTTCCTCATCTGTAAAACAAGTTGAAGATCTCACTAGCTGTCTGACCATGAGCAAGTCATTTAACCCTGTTTGTCTCAATTTCCTCATCTATAAAATGAGCTGGAGAAGGAAAGAGCAAACCACTCCTGTATCGTTGCTAAGAAAACCCCAAATGGGGTACAACAACTAAAATGACGTAACAACAACATAAATTATTATTTCTTGCTCCAAAATTGACTGGCTATTTATCATGCCATGCAACGTAAATATAAAGTGTAATGTGGGCTAGCCAATGATCTATGTAAATCTTTGGGGAGACTCTCGGGAATGTGTGATGATGGGAAGGAAGGAACTTGACTCTCCATTTCAGAGAATGCCCAGATATTCTGTGAGTGTTTGCTGTCCACTTATCAGATGGGGTAAAGCTTTTTCATTGGCTGGTACACCAGAATCGAGCGTACCTAAGAAAGGCATTAACTGGTCCAATCCCCTCTTGCTCTGGCAATTTGAGTGAAAAGGAAGAAATGCTTCAGGTTGGAAGCCCCTCACCTACCCAGCCACTACACAGCTTAGGATGCCTTTGTTAGATGGTTGCCTGCATCGTTGCCATCTCTCTTGTGTCTGCTAAAGAACTGGCATTCCTAGGTTAAGGAGTATTGGAAGAGAGAATGACCTTGGGAGGATTCAGAAGATCAGAGGAGCCATCACAGGTCCAGTGATGGGGCCTCATGGATGGATGGCAGAGACTGCCATTGCTCAGCCAGATGAGACACTGGCCAGGCCCAAAGAGAACAAGGAGAATCCCTCCAAGCAATGCATTCGTATGGGAGTGAGACTCCACGGGAGCAACTTGTTCATTGGCTCAACCATGTCTGGCAGGTAACTTGGTGGGACAAATGCTTTATATAGCAACTGACTTGAGCTTGATCCCTCTGGCTAGGGACCATGATGGTGGAGGGGAAGGTTTGAGGGAACATTTTTGTATTTATGTCCTTGCTGTATCATCTTAGTAAATCTTTATTTTGCTTTTATAAAAGCAAAAAGGAGATATAAACTGACCAAACAGAGAGTAGGGCACTAATCACTGCATCAGTTAATGTAGAAGAAATACTAACTGTAACTGGTGGCTGATTTTGAGGAAAACATCTACTGGAATGGAATTTTGAGCTGAGAGCATTAGAAAGATGCCCCAACTACTCAGGGGTCCGGATTTTTAAGGGGAGCTTTGCTGCCTTCTAGGAATTTTAAATTCTAGTCTAAGTGAGAGTCGGGAGAAGGAATTGCAGAGTTTAATCCCTACAAAAGTAATCTTAGGGGGGAAGAACTCATAACTGAGGGGATCAGGGCAAAAAAAAGAAGGGAGTGCTTGTGCTAAACTTGGAAGGAAGCTAGAGATTCTACAAGGCAGAATTAAGGATGGAGAGCATTTCAAGAATAAAGGGTGGCCTGTGCAAAGGTACAAAGACAAAAGCTAGAATGTCAAATATAGGGAACTGGAAAGACCCTACATCAGTGATTCCCAAAGTGGGCACTACTGCCCCCTAGTGGGTGCTGCAGCGATCCAGGGCAGCAGTGATGGTCATGGGTGCATTTATCTTTTCTATTAATCGCTATTAAAATTTTTTTTAAATTAATTTCTAGGGGGCTAAGTAATATTTTTTCTGGAAAAGGGAAGGTAGCCCAAAAAAGTTTGGGAACCGCTGCCCTAAATGAACTGATGCAGAGTGAAATAAGCAGAACCAGGAGAACATTATACACAAGAACTGAAATATTGTAGAACAATCAAATATGATAGACTTTGCTACTAACAGCAATAAAATGATCCAAGAAAATTCTGAGAGACCTATGAAAAAGAATGTTATCCACATCCAGAGAAAGAACTGTTGGAGTTAGAAGACAGATGAGAATATATAATTTATCATTTCTTTATTTGAGCATATGTTTGGGGGTTTTGGTTTTATAAAATTATTCACTTACAAAAATTAGTAATATGGAAATATGTTTTGGGTTATAATACAGGTATAATCCAGATTGAATGGCTTGTCAACTCCAGGAGGGGGTAGGGAAGAAGGGAGGGAGACAACATGAATCATATAACTTTGGAAAAGTTATGTGAAAATGTGTTATTATTAAAATAAAATAAAGATAAAACATTAAAAATAAAAATAATTTACATCTAAAACAAATAAGTAGGACAGACTGTCTAGAATGCAGAATGTGTAAAAAGGAAAAGATATTCAATAAGCCTGGAAAGGTGTATTGGAATCAGATATTTTGATGCCTAACAAAGGTGTTTGTATTTTAAACTGGAGGCAAGAGGGAACCATGAGGTTTTCTTGAATAAAAAAATCACACAGTTAAACAGGTGCTTTAGGAAAATTAGGCAGTTGTGTGATGGATGGATTAAGAATGGAAGGCACTGGGGGCAGCTGGGTAGCTCAGTGGATTGAGAGCCAGGCTCAGACACTTCCCAGCTATGTGACCCTGGGCAAGTCACTTACCCCCCATTGCCTACACTTACCACTCTTCTGCCTTGGAGCCAATATACAGTACTGACTTCAAGACGGAAGGTAAGGGTTTAAAAAAGGATGGAAGACACTTAAGGAAGGGAAAGACTAATTAAGAAGCAACTGTAATAATCCATTTGAATGATGATAAGGGCATTCTTTAAAATTTAGCCACCAGGAACAATGTCACCCCACCCAACTTAGAATTAAGTGGAGAGGGGAAGATCTGTGACCCACACGTGATAGTAAGTGACAAATCAAAAACAAGCGACTGCCCTTTGGGCAGTCCAGAACAGTGTTGAGGCTGCCATTTGTCCAAGTGAAACTGGAGGTAGATGAAGGAAGTGATGAAAGCTGCTGTCATTTAAATATGATGGTAACTTCCTGTGAAAGGACTTTTGGTGCTTTGAACTTGATGTAGAAGCTCCAGTGAGACCTCAGACTGCTCCCCTTTGAACTGTCTCGTGGCTAAGTTAGGCCGTGTTAAGATTAAAAATGATAAAGACATATAGTATAAGAGAAAAGCTTATTTTAATAGCCATGGCCTTATTGGTGAAATATCTATGACCACGATTGACTATCTTTTAAATTTACCGCTGGTGCCCATCCTCTCTCTCGTATGCCAGCCAGCTAACCAGGAAACCAAGAGACCTTCTCTAGGCCCTCCTCTGAATTTAAGCTGCCCTATGTGTGGGGACGTCAAAGGTCCCCACGCCCAAAGACTGGAAACCCATTGGAATCATGGGTAATGTAGTCTCAAAGCCTCCACGTGTCCATAGGGAGTCTGCTAGACACTTCCAAATAGCACTTCCCTGAATTCAAAACAAACAGCCGACTCTCTTTCTCTTCCCTTGGCATTTCTGGAGGCTCCAGCCTCAGGGAGGCCTCTCTTCTTAGAGGAGGCCTTGTGGCTAAAAGCCATGTTTAATTCACCTCTGTGCCCCTCTGCTGGGCCTCTGAAGCCTCCCTGGCCCAGGCCAGAGTTTCTCTCTCTCATTTTCCCTATCTTCAACCTTCCTAATTGTAAATAAACCATCCTAAAAGTCATCCTGACTTGGGCCTCTTATTCGGTATAGAGTAATCGATCCCTGGCAACCAAACTTTAATATCCAATCCAACCATAATCTTCTCATTTTCCCTTTTACACCATCTATGTAGAAAAGAGGGAAGAGAGAAGCATTAAGCAATGACTCCAAAGAGGGCAGCTAGATGACTCAATGGATTGAGAGCCAGACCTAGAGATAGAAGGTCTTGGAGTCAAATCTGGCCTCAGACACTTCCTAGCTGTGTGACCCTGGACAAGTCACTTAACCCCCCATTGCCTGGCCCTTACTGCTCTTCTGCCTTGGAACCAATTCACAGTACTGATTCTAAGATGGAAGGTAAGAATTTTTAAAAAAAGAATGACTCCAAGATCATTTTTAATGCTTCCCTCTCTCTTCCCTCACATCACCCTCCAATATTTGCAAGTCTGGTTGTTTCTACCTATCTCATATCTTACATCCATCTTTTCTCTGTTAACACAGCTGGCCACCCTGATAGGGTGACCACAGCCTTTATCATCATTCAAATGGATTATTACAATGGCTTCTTAATTAGTTTCCTCCCCGTGAGGTTTTTTCCCAATCTCTTAGGGTGTATTTTCCTTTTTAAAATGCTTTGGTACTCTTCACTTAATGAACTGTCTTGGAATGCTTGGAATTATCTGTCCAACACTCTCCAGCCTACATTGCCAAAGAGCTGGCCAGATTCATGTGTACAAGTCTTCTAGGAAAGGAATTTTTAAAAAAACCTAACGGGACACAAGGGGCTCAAGCTGTAACGTTGGCTAAACAGTAGTACCAACTATAGGATTTCTATGGGGAAGAAGCACGGAGATCATCCAGTCTGTGTGAATCCATTTTTATATGTGAGAAAACAAAGTCCCAAAGTGACCTACCTGAGGTAATACAGACAGGAAGGCGCAGAGGCAGGATATGAACACAGGGAGTCTGACTCTAAAGGCACTTCTCTTTCCACTCTCGATGTCTGTAAGTGCTTAAGGCAGTGCTTGGTATTCAAAAGGTACTTAATAGACGTTTATTCCAGCTTTCATGATGTTTCACATATACTGACCAATTGTGCGGTATCTGACAATTCTCCCAGGTGCCACCTTATGCCCAAAACTTCAAGGTCAGGATGTTTATGTGATTATCCTGACTAGCTCTCTTTGATGCATCTCTTGCTATTCAGTGGAGGGGGGTAAGGAGAGAACGAGGTGAGAGACAGGTGACATAGCACTTCTGTTTTTAATAGCTTCCATTTAAACAATCAAAGTGGCTTAGCTATACTGGATCTCAAACTGTATTATAAAGCAGTGGCCAATGGATCAGTGGGCTAGATTAAGCACTCAACACACAGTAATAAATGACCAAAGCAACCTAGTTAGTGTTTGACAAACCCAAAGATCTGAGCTTTTGGAAGAAAAACTTATTATTCAACAAAAACTAGTGGGAAAATTGGAAAAGAGTATGGCAGAAACTAGGCATAGTGCACACCATATATATGTATATATATATATATATATATGTGTGTGTG
>NW_025381768.1:0-4643 GCF_016433145.1 Gracilinanus agilis | reverse complement strand
TGTATAAGAGACAGCTCTCTCTCTCTCTCTCTCTCTCTCTCTCTCTCTCTCTCTCTCTCTCTCTCTCTCTCTCTCTCCCTCCCTTCCTCCCACCCCCTCCGTCCTTTTTTTTTTTTTTTTTTTACTCCTCCCAGGAAGCTGTGATAGACACTTCGGTGCGGCGCTCTTCCCCCCATCTGAGTGGAGGAGTTGAAGTGTCTCATTATAACAGCCAATGCAGCCGCCATCCACGCACCAGCAGAAAAGCATGTCCCATTTAAATACACCCACGCAGCCTCGGCTCCCTTAGCAGCGCTGCGCTGCCGCCCGGGCCGCTCTCAGGAGCGGCAGCAGCAGCAGCCCACTCGCGCCTCCTTCTCTTCCTCCTCCTCACCCTCCTCCTCCTCCTCTGGCTGCTGCTGCTGCTGCTGCTGCTGGGGCAGGGCGCGGAGCCAAGGCGGACTGCCTGGCTGCTGGACCTCGCTCACTCTCTGCTCTCTGCCGCTGCTGCTGCTGCTGCTCGGGCTGCTGCGGGAGGGCGCTGGGGGGCGCGACCCCCGCCCGCATGAGGACCGTCCGCCCCTAGAGCCAGGGGGCATTTCAGGGGACTGCCGGGGCTCCCGGGGCTCCGTTTGCCCGGCGAAGAAGCCAACATGGCGAGCGACTCCCCGGCTCGCAGCCTGGACGAGATCGATCTCTCGGCTCTGAGGGTGAGCTCGGGCGCACTTGGCGCCTCCCTTCTTTCTCCTCCCGCGATCTGGAGGCATCCATCCTCCGTGGAGCGCCGCCTGGGTGGGGGTCGGGAGCCGCGCGGGGAGGAGAAGGCTTGGGGCTCGGGAGGGACCGGTTGGGGGCTGTTCGCGTTTGAAGGCTGCTCTGGAACCATTTGACTCACGGTGCTGAGGGATGCGTCCCCCAATAGGCTGACGGGCAGACAGATGGACAGACTGGGGCGCCTTTGGTGGTGGGGACCTGTGCTTGGAGATCAAAGGAGATTTTGTGTGTGTGTGTGTGTGTGTGTGTGTGTGTGTGTGTGTGTGTGTGTGTGTAGGGGCNTGTGTGTGTGTGTGTGTGTGTGTGTGTGTGTGTGTGTGTGTGTGTGTGTGTAGGGGCAGCTCACGCCAGCGTTTGCCTTTCCCATCGGTGTTGTGTGTACAACACCCAGCTCGCCCTCCCGTTTCCCTGCGTGAGGGCCATTGGAAGCCACCTGCTCCCGGATGCCCACTCCTGGCAGGCATGGAGCGAACGACGGAAGGCTCAGAGCAGTTCCCCTTGGCCGTGAATACAATAGTATTTGGTCCTCGGAAGGGCTTCGAGCTCTCGGAGGCTGTTTGCCAGGGGCTGCAGACCCTTCCGCATTTGGCATACAGTACCTGGTCCAGGATCCCGATAAATCCCCCCAGTATGTCTTTCTACCTGCCACCTGACATTAGAACCGGGACCACAGCGAGCTCCGGGTGGCACCAGCCTGGGAAGCTAGCCCCACGGCTAGGACGCCAATGCCGGACTTGCCCATACAAACATTTCCCCTCGCCTCGCCCTCTCCGCTGAGCTCCCAATCTAGCTTCCTCTGGGGCGATCTCCTAGGTTTGCTCACCCCCCCCTCCCCCATTCACCTTTATTTATGCTTTAACTCCGCCTTAGCTTTGGCTGCTGGTCTGAGCCCATTGATATTTCAGTTTTATGACAAGATTCAAGCATCGAAAAGGGACGTCTTTTCCCTCCGCTCTACAAGATTTAAATCTTTGAGAGAGAGAGCGTGTGTGTGTGTGTGTGTGTGTGTGTGTGTGTGTGTGTGTGTGTGTGTGTGTGAGAGAGAGAGAGAGAGAGAGAGAGAGAGAGAGAGAGAGAGAGAGAGAGTGACCTGCCAACAGGCCAATTCACCTTCTTGGGAAACTCACTCAGATGCCGATTCTCTGTATTGACCAAGACATCCCTAAGATAGAATCCATTTTGCTGCGGCCCGTGGTTTTTAACAGCAGAATCTCAGAACCCCCCGATGCTGGCAGGATGTTTTCTTTACTCCCTCCCTCCCCCCACCCCCACCCCTTGACGCTAAGGGGTTTTATTTTCTTGCCATTTTAATGAAACGCTGCCTACTGGAAAACTGGTTGGGGGTGGAGGACTTTAAAGGAGAAGGAGGAGAAGATTGGGGGGCCAATTTAAGAAATGCTCATTAGCTTTGCATACTACAAAAATAGCATCTCCCTGTGTTTGATGCGTTCAGGGTCAGTGAAATAGAATGGGCAGATGTAGGATCCCAAATGCCTGTGCCTTCTCTCTGGCCTGGGATAAAGTCTGTTGTCCAAGGGATGCTAACCTTTTTTTTTTTTTGGGGGGGGGAAGGGCATTTCTTTATAGCCTAAGCAGCTCTCATTAAATCCTCCCTCTCTTTTCATATATTTTAGAGAGCTATTACTGTGATGGAGAAAATCTTGGCACATTTTCTTGGAATAACCACTCACTTGAAACATTCTCTCTCTCTTTTCTCTATGTCTCTGTCTCTGTCTCTCCCTCCTTCTCTCTTCCCCACCCCCAACTTTCCCTTCTAATTCTTTTGGCCCAAGGGGGTGGGGGTGGGGGGGGAAGCAGTGACTGAGAGCTGAAAGTCTGAAGGAGTAGACCTCGCATTTGCAAAGAGGTGACCATTCATACTTGAGCTGGGAGGGGAAAAAAAAAAAAAACATCTCATTCACCTTTTAACATAAGAGGGTTTGGGGAGCCCTTGCCCTGGCACTGGCTGGCACGTTCAGAAGGGACAGCCCCCAGTGACCACCTTATCAAAGCTAAGCGACTCGGGGGTGGTAAGGAGCTTTAACGCAGGGATTTTCTGCTTTTCTTCCCCCCCCTTTTTTTTTTGCTTTATAAAATGCAGCTATTTCTATGTCCTACTTTCTGCACCCTTGAGTAGTGTGGCTGCAGGAGAGTGAGTGGCGGTGGCTCAGCAGATCAAGGTGCTGAGAAAATGGGAATCGGGTATCAGGGGCTGGAACAATGGAAACCACATGTGCCATTTCCCTTAGGAGAGAGAGTGATCCCAAGCTATTGCCTGTGGAGGGAGAGCTTGGATGGTTCTCAAGTTGAGGGGCTGCATGCATGCCCGTCTGTTGGTTCCCAGGGAACGTTTTGGACAGTCCTGTGCAGAATCTGAAGGCATACAGAGCTACCTTGCCAGCAGCCATAACGGGTGGGTAGGGCTGGCCTGATGCTGGCTGGACTCACATTCTCCTTATTCGTCTTTCTTGCCTATGTATGTCCGGTTTGGATCCTGGGAAACTGACCAGCAAGCCCGAGGCTGGCTGGTCTGTGTTCCTCCTCTGGCATACCGCCAGGCAAGGGTGGGAGGAAGGATGGCAGTAGCAAAGCTTCAGGGAGAAGAGCTGGGAGGAAGTCCATGGGAGAGCCAGCTTAAACAGCTTCAGGATGCCAAGTGGCCCCCAAGCCAGAAGGATTCCTCTGGGGTCAACAGGAAAGCTCTTGGTCTGGAGGAGGATTAGAAAGGCCAAAGGATAGCTCCCAGATCCTGGTGGGACACAATCATCCTTGCTTCCCCACACTAGGAGAGGTGGAGTCCTCCTGCTTTGAGAAACCGGACTTGTTATTAGGCTGTCAGAAAAGCTGGGCCATGTAGGGGTTCCCCGAAAGGCTGCCAAGGTCAGAGGCTTTCAGGATGGTTTGGGTGCAGTGCTGCAAGTCCCCAGATACTCCAAGGCCCCTTTGGATTCGCATCATGGATGGTTCTCAGAGACCCGTACTCTGCCCTGGGAGGGGACCAGATGCCTAGAGCCCAGGCCTTTCTGTGAGAGCCCTTCAGCCTCTTCTTGGCTCCATATTGTCCTCAGCTGGCGCTCCCAGACTGGAACTGTGTCTGAATTCTCCCAAAATAGTAACAATGCATAATTTAAAGGAGAAACCTCTTACAGCTACTATCATTTACATTATGCAGCATTTTGATGGTTTCTAAGTGAGAGGAGAAGAGGATTCCTATTGAGTTAGAAGATGGAGCTGCTATGCTTGACATCTCTCTCATTGATGGGCGGAGGTCACAAGGGTCACCGATAGAGTGAAAAATGACAGTGGCTACTTAGAACAGTCGAGGCGAGAGGGGCCTGGGAGGTCATCGGTCTGAGCCAGCCATCTCACTCTCTTTTTAAGCTGGGGAAGAAACTGAGTTTCAGAGAGGTCAACAAAGGTCACAGATTCTTAGGGGGAAGAGCCTGGATGATCCTCTGGGTCTCCCGACCCCCAGTACTGAGTACTCTCCATTCCCCACTGTGACTGAGTTTGAGTCAGGCTGAGCCCGAAACAAGACAGAAGAGTAATTTGACAAGGTTAATGAAATTTCAGTCACTGGAAAAGAGGAGAATGCCTGATTTCAGGCACATCATATGTGTACCAGATGCCTTAAATCTGCTAACTGACCCTAAATCCTGACCCATCCTCTTCCCGTAGGCAGGTGAATGATTAAACAATGGAGAATGGTTGTTCTTTTCCGAGAGATCTCTGGGGAATGATGACTTTAGAGCCCATTATCCCAGCAATCGATGTGTGTTTTGTGTGTGTATGTATGTGAGTGCATGTGTGCTAATACACCCACATACATCCACATTGCTATGACTTTTACCCTTCTGTAGGTAAGGCATAATGTATTATATATATATATA
>NW_025381767.1:6697-8893 GCF_016433145.1 Gracilinanus agilis | reverse complement strand
GTTTATAAATGATATGTCTTTGAAACAGATAATACAAATATGATTCCCAATAAAGAAGAGGAAACTGAAGTCAAGAGAATAAGCAATTAGCCAGAATGTCATAATTAGTGAATAATCAGACTGAGACATGTCCTTAGATCTCGACTACAAGTCCTGAATTCTTCCTGATGGACCAAGCTACATCTAAAAATCAGGTATGGGTCTGAATGGGGAACTAGAGTGACACTGAAAATAATCAAAACATAGAGATCAGACTTGTGATAGGATAGAGATGTGAGTTCAAATCCCATCTTGTTACAGGTCAACTTGCTGGCTATGTAACTATGAGTGATATGCAGAGCTCCAATTTTCTCAACTATAAAATGAAAATTTAAACCCCCCTAGTTCCTCATAAGATTTTTCTAAAGCTAAAGTGAGATATCCTATATAAATCACTTTGAAAACTTGAAAGCATTATATAAATTTCACTTATTTTTATTTCACCAAAAACCATTCCTACTCCCATGGGAAACCTGGACTTGGCTTTCATTGCCTTTCCAAAGCATTAACTTGTGAAGTGACTGTTTAAAGACTTTTATTTTTATTTTTAGCTGACCTCCTTCTCATATTGTACAATTCACCACCTCCCTGAGGAGGCAGGAGAACAGCCCTTGATGGGCTCCTACCTCAGTTTGTGACTGGCAGTTTTGCTCCCAGATGGCTTTTGAGTACTCTGTGACAATCACAGTCTCTCCATAGTGACCTCTGTGCAGAGGGAGTCCCCCTACCACACACACACACAGAGGAGGAGGAGACATCACACACTCCCCAATCCCCAACCTCTGGGATATTCTTGCCTCCAGAATTCAGATTATGTAAGTAACATTAACCTGGCAGAAGCCACAGCTCTCCCCCCAGCTTCCTGATCCTTTGACAGATAATATAAGCAAATCCCTGTCAAGTCAAAGCTCTTGAGAAAAGAGAAGCTTCTCCCTTCTCACCATCTCCTCCCTCCCCTAAATTCCAATGTCTTGGTAACTGAGATGTCAGCCTTGGCTGAGGTGGTTGCTAAGGCCTCACATGAAATGTCAATCATCTTCTTTCTAAAAGCCAGCAATTATATTCTATCAAAGAATAAATTCAAGAGGGTTGGAGTGGGAAATGCATATGGTCTATTCATTCAATAAACATTTACTAAGCATTGACTGTGTACAGAGCATTGTGTCAATACTCTTATTTATATAAGAAAAAACTCCCACCCTTTTGGAAAGGAAGGAAGGGAGGGAGGAAGGAAGAGAGGAAGGATGGAAAGAAGGAAGGAAGGAACAAAAGTAGGAAGGAAGGAAGGAAGGAAGGAAGGAAGGAAGGAAGGAAGGAAGGAAGGAAGGAAGGAAGGAATATCTCAGTTACTAAGACCTTGGAGGTTAGCGAAGGGAGGAGATGATGAAGAGGTTTCTTTTTTCTCAAGACTTTGACTTAACAGGTGTTTGCTTATATTATCTGTCAAAGGATCATTTACCCCACATTGCCTTACCACTCTCCTGCTTTGGAACCAATACACAGTATTGGTTCTAAGGCAGAAGGTAAGGGAGAGAAAGAAGGAATGAAGGAAGGAAGGAAGGAAGGAAGGAAGGAAGGAAGGAAGGAAGGAAGGAAGGAAGGAAGGAAGGAAGAAAGGAAGGAAGAAAAATAATGCCCCTCAAATCCTCAGGACTAGACAAGTAGAAGAGATGGTTATATTCATCACCAAGAGTATACTGATGTCCTGAGAATAATGCCATAATCATAATTTGAACAATTTTCTGATATCAGAAATCTTTTTCATATCCACTTAGATTTATTAAGCATTTATTAAACACCTACTTTTGTACCCAGATATTTTTGAGGCACCATGGATAGGTCATTCATAGAAGGTACTTCCAGACAAGAAAACTGTCTCCATTTTTGTAGGTCAACCCCTTTTCTGCAATTTATAATCAGAAAGTGTTGTTTATTGTGTAGGTAGAAACCACTCCCTAAGTTTGTCCTACTCCGCATCCCATTTTACCTACCTACTTCACATGATGGAGGGGGACAGAAGTAAAAAAGGTGTGGTGCATGAGGGGAGCTCTCTCTCTCTGTCTGTCTCTCTGTCTCTCTGTCTCTCTGTCTCTCTGTCTCTCTCTCTCTGTCTCTCTCTCTCTCTCTCTCTCTCTCTCTCTCTCTCTCTCTCTCTCT
>NW_025381767.1:0-6687 GCF_016433145.1 Gracilinanus agilis | reverse complement strand
TCTCTCTCTCTCTCTCTCTCTCTCTCTCTCTCTCTCTCTCTCTCTCTCTCTGTTGGTGTGGGGGTGGAAGACATTTTGAAGCAGGAGCTCTGGTGCCCCTGTGAGCTCAAGGGCTTGTGCGGGCTTGGCAGCTTGGCAGGCTCAGGGTATTATTTTAGATAGGTGATATTTTCTGTCCCTTTCTTACATTTCCCTTTTTTTCTATATCTCTATTTTTATTAAAAACTTAATTGTTAAAAGCTACTTACAGACTCTGGACTTGAGAGTAAATTTTATAACGACGGCCACATTCTTTTTAAAAAATTAATATTACATTTAAAAATTGTACTTTTATTATTACACGAGGAAACTGAGAAGTTAAGTGAGTTGCTCACTTAGTCGTTCTGTGTCAGAGCCAAGTCATGAGCCAAGTTGGTCTTCTTGGCTCTGAAACTGACTCTTTACTCACTGTGGTACAATGAATCACTGTGGGATACAAAGACAGAAACAAAAATAATCTTTGCTCTCAATGAGCTTATATTCAACTGTTTCTTCATTTGTCTTCATATGACCATGGAAGTGAAATTTCATCTACAGTTTGCCATAACTATTGAGGTATGTACAAGGGGAATGTCCCAGCAAAGCTTGTTGGGAACTAAAATATCTGAGGATTCAGGATTGAACTCGAAAATGGATAATATTCATGGCTCCTTGAGGGTAAGAATTTTTTCATTCTTCATATTCATGTTCATAACACCTCACACATTATCCGACACATAATAAGTACTTTAAAAATTTTTGTTGATTGACAGAATAGGGCCTGTGCAGGTCTGTGCTCTCTTCATGTTATAGCAAACTGACTCACAAGTTAACCAGGTCAGACATCCTTGTTTTCCACCAGCAAAGTGTAAAGAAATATAGGAATTTTTGAATCTTAATTTGTCAATTATTTATGAAGTACAAACTATGTATTTTGGATTCTGCAAAGGGTTATGGAGTCTAAGAGTTATAGAATATTATATCTGGAAGGGTCCTGAGAGCAAAGAAGGTTAGAATACGGAGTGTTAGAACTGATCAACTGAGATACAGCAGTCAAAACTTCCATAGTCGTCCTATATGTTAGAACTAAAAGTGACCTTAGTCCTAGAACATACAGTGTTAGTGTAGGAGGGGAATCTGAGCATTATTAATAAGTTTTTAGAGTTGAGGGACCTTAGAGAAGACTCTACTTCAAACCTCTCATTTTATAGATCAGCTATCTGTGGAAGAAGATATGAGAATCTTAAGACTTAGTGATCTTCACCCTTCCAGTTTATTTAGAAATATAGGCCATGAAACAGTGATAAAACTATTATGTACAACAGTAGGTAGTGAAGTGGATAATACACCAGATCTGGAGTGAGGAAGCCCTGAGTTCAAATGTAGCCTCAGACATTGTCTGTGTGATCCCAGCCAAGTCACTTAACTCTCTTTGCCTCAGTTTCTTCATCTATAAAATGAACTAGATAAGGAAACAGCAAACTCCTCCAGTATCTTTGCCAAGAAAACCACCAATGGAGACACCAAGAGTCTGACACAACTGAAATGACAGCAATAAATTAAGTGTCCCATGGCATAACACAGTAAAGATGGGCTAATTGAGCCAGGAAATTTTTTTTTGTTATGATTGAAAATCTAGAAGGCTTCTAGAGCTCTGGGCTCTAGAAAAAGGTTGGAAAGTATATGGAAAAGTAAGGATAGACTTACATATTTACTACAATGAGGGAAAATACAGTTATTCTTCCACTGATTTATGTTTTAGTTTATCTTCCTCATCCTTTTTGCCTATATCCTCTTTCAATGCATCTCTTTCAAAAAGCAGGGGACGGGTAATAGCAAGATCAGGAAAACTCACCAAAGTAGATTTCACTGCTTTTTGCTCTTTAAGGCCAGTGGCAAAGGAGACTGGAATGATTTGTAAAACAAGATTTCCCTTAGCTATAATGTCTTTGTTCCTATGCTCACAAGCCTAAATGATTGAATTAGCTAGCTTTTTACAATCCTACTCACATTTTCTTCTTGCATTAACCAAGTAATTCTGAATCTCTGCACACTTTTCTTTCTTTAAACCTTTACCTACCATCTTAGAATCAGTATTATATACTGGTTTCAAGACAGAAGAGAAATAAGGACTAGGTAATGGGGGTTCAATGATTTTCCCTGAGTCACCCAGCTAGGAAGTATCTGAGGTCAGATTTGATACAGACTTTTAATTTAATTTTTTTAACAATTACATATAATGAATTTCCATATACATTTTCCAAAGTCATATGATCCAAATTGTTTCCCTCCCTCCTTTGCTCCTCCCTCTGGGATCTAGCAAGCAATTCAATCTGGGTTACACATGTATTAGAATGCAAAACATATTTCCATATTGTTCATTTTGGGGAATGACTAATCTTATAAAACCAAAACCCCCAAATATAAACCTAAATAAACAAGTAAAAATCATATACTTTCATCTGCATTCCTAATCCAACAATTCTTTCTCTGGTGGTGGATAGCATTCTTTGTCCTTAGTCCCTCAGAATTGTCCTGGATCATTGTATTGCTGTTAGTAACTAAGTCTTTCATATTTGATCATTCTAAGGTCAAATTTGAATCCAAGACCTCTTGTCTCTAGGTCTAATTCTCAATCCACTGACCTAACTAGATGCCTCCCCAACCAGCACTTTCAAAGAAAGTCTATTGACCTTTTTTCCTGAGCCTGTGTATGCCTTTTCTGGGGTATCCTTTAAATCAGTGGTTCCCAAACTTTTTTGGCCTACCACCCCCTTTCTAGAAAAAATGTTACTTAGATCCCTGGAAATTAATTTTTTTTAATTTTAATAGCAATTAATACAAAAGATAAATGCATCTGTGGCCATCACCACTCTTCTAGATTGCTGCAGCACCCACCATGGCGTGGTAGCACCCATTTTGGGAATCACTTCTATAATGAACCATTATCTTCCTCAGCTCATTACCTTAGATTGATTTTTGATGACTGAATATCTGCCTTTTTCTTTCTATTAGAGTGTTAAGAAGAAAATTATGTATTTTAAAGGAAATCACTGACTTCTAATTCTGAAATACATGCTTTATTTATTTTATAACAATACAATATTATATAAATAAAAGTATTTATTTAGTGCTTTAGGATTTACAAAGTTCCTTTGTTGAGGAAATTCTATGAGGAGGAAGCAAAAGGTGTCAATATCATTTTATAAATAAGGAAACTGAATTATAAGATCATAGATTTTTTTTTGAACTGGAAGTGCTATCAGAAGTCATCTAGTCCAACCCCTACATGCACACACCCTTTATAGGAGAGGTAAAAAGCCCTTTGTATTCTGTCCTCATCAGTCCAATGTCCAGCTCTAAATATCAATATCACAATTTAAGAATGGTGTGGACAACCTGGAAAGTGTCTAAAGGAGGGCAACCAAGATGGTAAATGGTATTAAATAACATAAAAAATAAAAGATTATTTGAAGAAATAAGAGTTGTTTAACTTGGAGAAGTAGATCCCCCCACATACATTTTACAGGTAACAAAACTGATTTGCACAATACTAAGTTACTCACCCAAGATCACACACAGCTAGCAAAGGAGGAACTCAAACTCCTACTCTCTGATTCCAAATGAATATATAGCTAGGTGGGGAAGTGGATAGGATTCTAGACCTAGAGTCAGGAAGATCATTTAACATCTGTCTGCCTCAATTTCCTTAACTTCAAAACAAGACAATAAAATGACCCATCTCCCAGGGTTGTTGAGAAAATCAAATTGAGATAATATTTGCAAAGTGTTTGACACAGAGCCTGGCATCTAGTAGGCACTAATTAATGCTTATTCCATCCAAGATTCCTTTTCTAGGCTTCATGTTGTCATCTATCAGATCAATCAACTGGATTAGAAAAAGAAAGGTCTTTTCCAACAATAAAATCCTAATGATCTTTTGATAAAATTGGAATCAAGAACATGTCCGGAGATTGGTTAAATGAGGCAGGTGACTTATGGAAATGGATCTAGAAATAACCTCAGCTGCAGTTCTTAGGTGTGAAATGATATAACAGGGTTTGAGGGACCCAGGAGTCTGCTTAATTCCCATGTATTCCTTGGTATTATAGGTATTTGTCCAGACTTCAAAACACCCAAATTAACTGTTAAATATGAAGGATGTCAGCCTATATTCCTTTTCCAAGGTGAGCTATGCGATGCTACTTTATTTTATCAACAAAAGGATAATTTTAATAATCTGCAGTGAAAACTGCTGAACATATTGTATAAATTGAAATAAAAATTCTGGCTAACTTATGGAGTATGTACAAAGGAGAGGAGAGGGATGGGGGTGCAGTTTTTAATTTTCCAGGATAATATTCCCCAAAAACTTCAGTATAGGCTTCTGCATGGTAATTTCCTTATCATCACATTACCCTCACTACTCCCTCTTTATCCCATTAAGCACATCAACCCTTTCACTTATACATAAGAAAATATTTTGAGGAAAGGTGCAATTCTGAACATTTCAGTCTGTCAGTGATCACTCCCATTCAATGATTCATTCATTCATTCATTCAACCCACATTAATCTATGTGCCCCAGAGTGAGATGAGTTTTCTGGGATCAAGAAAGGATACAATTAAGCCATGTAAGTAAACTTTTTATTAAGTTCTTACTAGAGGTCAGGCACTATGCTAAAGGCTGGGAATAGGAATATAAGCAGAAAGGCAGACACTGTCCCCAAGGAGCTTATATTCTAATCAGGGAATACAGAACATAAAAGGGAAGTAGAAAGTGAGAGGGAAAGAGAGATACAGGTGTCTGGCCAGAAACACTACAGAGAAAGTTCAGGAGTGTCAGGAGTGCACCCTGGAGATGAATTAAAATATTAATTCCATGGATCTTCCCCTTAAAAGAGAGATTCTAGCAGAAACCTGACAACCAGAGAAATAGGCTGAAGGGACATGATGTAGGGCACTTTTGATGTATGAAGTCTATGGTTGGGGTGAATTTATAAGGTGGAGAGTTTTCTGATCCTTTTAGAGAAAGATCTAGATTCAAGAATGAATCCTGGGGAGAGATGAAGACAAAGAGAGATGGCAAAGAATACACATGTGTTATAAAGAAACTTATCAGCTAGTCCAGGGGTTCTTAATCTGGGGTCTGTGATTTTTTTTTTGTTGTTGTTTTTACATTTTGATAAATATATATAGTTGGTTTCCTTTGTAATTCTATGAATTTTTTTACTTTAAAACATTATTCTGAGATGGGTTTGAAAAGTTTCTCCAGGCTGCTAAAGGGTCTAATATATAAAAAAAGTTGAGAACTGTCACTCTGCTTGGAGAAATGAACTCACATACAAGAAACCAAAAAAAGGAAAGTATAAAATATTGTGAGTTTGGGATAGCCAGGAGGAATAGCTAATGCACTGAATGGAAGAATCAGGATTTTAAAAGATTTTGACAGGTTGGAACTGATGGATGACATTCACAAGATGAAATTTAACAGTGATAAATGGAAAGAGCTATATTTAAGTTTAAAAAATTTAACTTCACACATGCAGTAACTAGAAAATAATTCATGTGAAAAAATATCTGAAACTTTTAGTGAACTAATCACTAAATATGAGTCAGTATGATGATGTGGCAGCCAAAAAATCCTAAAATCCAAATTGGTCTATTTCTGTACATTTAGGATTTATTGTTTCAGTTTTGTGGCTGAAATTTCCCCTACCAGCGAATATTACAACCCCTTAGTGACTCAATAGCGTCTTTGAGAGTTGCTGAAGCCACAAAATTCATCACAATATGGACTGGAGAGTTACTCTTATAAACTTATCAAGATTGGCCTTCAGTCATATAGTCCAACACTGTGCCTAACGTAAGTCTTGGCAGCATTGAAGGAACTTGGTTGGTGCTACCATGGATGTAGCCTTCAGCCATCCAAGTGGAATTTTCATGGAGAAATATAACCTAAGGATGAATTAATAAGGAGTCTGGTGGACAAAGTGAGAGATGAAAGTCCCTTTACACTCTCCCCTCCTCAGTCCAGTGTCCAGTTCTGATATCACATTTTAAGAATGGTGTTGACAACCTGGAACATGTCTACAGGAGAGCAACCAGTTTAATAAGGAGTTTGAAATAGAATGAAATATACAGATCATTTGGGGAAATAAGGAATGCTAAACTTTGAGAAGAGAACATTTGGGAATATTAAAATATTATCTTAAAGTCTTTCATTTAATGATGTAGAAAAAGAGAAAAATTATGTTTATTTTGTTTTGCTTGGGGGCAATGTGTCATAGAAGCTTGTGGCCTGTCCTTAAAGCCAGGAAAACTTGGATACATATATTGTTTTCTCACACATACTAGCTCAGTGATACTGGACAAATCACTTGAACTCTCAGTTCTCTTTCTCCTTCTCTTATCTAGGCAATGCTCTAAGACTGTAAATTGCAGAAAATGTGTTAACCTCAAGTAATAGAGTATTTTTTAATTGAAGAGTTTCTTATGCCAATGAAATCATAGGCCCAATTACTATTTTCTTTTTCCTTCAAAGAGCAGAACTAGGTCTGTGTCTGACATTACAGGAAGTCTGGTTTCTGCTCAATATTAGGAATATTTAGCTGAAAACAGAGGGGAGTCTCCATGAACTAGATTGCCTATGAAATCCCAATTCTATCTA
>NW_025381766.1:0-1158 GCF_016433145.1 Gracilinanus agilis | reverse complement strand
TTCCACTTCTAGGTAGTCACCATTTCGGTAGTCTTCCAGGTGTGAATCAATATGTCTTGCAAATTTTCTGCTTTACAGGTAATAAAAATTTTATCATGGTTTCCTGACCACCTGACACTTTAAGTGACCCTTTAGAGTTGCTTGTTCCTTACCACTTCGTATAGAATAATGTAGATATGAGTATCTGGTCCCTGGCCATTTGACAACCATCAGGGTGGCTTCAAAAGAATACTGGATTTGAAATTTAAAAAATTTGTTGCAAATCTTAGCTCAACCATTGCATGGTCTTGGAAAATAATAATAATAATAATAATAATAATAATAATAATAATAATAATAATAATAATAATGTAATAATCTAAAATGTACAAATATCTCATTTTATCTTCATTATGACTCTGGGAGGTAAGTATCATTATTATCTACATTTTACAGACTAGGAAAGAAAAGCTAAATAACTTGCCCAGATTCACACAGCTATTAAAAGTCTGAGGCAGGATTTGAAGTCAGATATTCTTTACTCCATGGAAAAGTCAAAAAATTGCTTTACCTCATTTTCCCTATTTAACATGGTGGTGGTGAACAATAAGGTGGTCTCTAAGGTTCCTTCTGACTCTAAATCTATGTTCAGGTAAAACAAATTCTAATAGACTGTATGTGTGTTGATCATGCACAGAACTATTGAATATCAGAGATAGAAAGTATCTTAGATTCCATAGTCTCCAACTTATACTTAGACAATAATTATCTTTATATCTTTATAACATCTTAGACAAGAGCTCATCCAACTTTTGTTTAAAGTCTTCCAGTGAGAGAAAAACCCACTATATCCCAAAGCATATCATTTTTATATCTGTAATTTTTTCTTAAATTAAGCTCAAAACAAGCCTGTCTGCAATTTTCACTCATTGTTTCCAATACTCTCTTCTGGGGCCAACTGATCAAAATTGTTCTTTCTTCCACAGCCCTTCATGCATTGGAAGACAACTATTATAATCCACATCTGAAGTCTTCTCTTCTTTCAACTATAAATCCCAAGATCCTTTAAGCATTTCCCATAGGGAACAAATTTGTAGCTTATACAACGGCTTTGGTGAGTTAAACTAAATTGAGCCTATCCCCACAGAGACAGAGATAGTTTATAGGAGAGTATACCTG